>NW_015160891.1:215945-262732 GCF_001447785.1 Gekko japonicus | reverse complement strand
GGGGGGGGGAGCTCCAATTGGACCTGGAACCAGCAGGCGCCCTTGGAACTCAGAAGGTCAGCCTCCTCTGTCTCTCTCTCTCTCCTACCCCGGTGCTAGTGAGGCTCAGGAGAAGTGATCGTGAGTAGTCAATGGGAACCCATGCGGTGTAGTGGTTAGAGTGCCAGACTAGGATCTGGGAAAAAACCAGGTTCGAATCCCCGGCCTGCCACGGAAGCTCGCTGGGTGATTTTGGGCCAGTTGCGTGCTCTCAGCCTAATTCAGACCACAGGATTGGTGTGAGGGGGGAAAAAATGGAGGAAGCGGAGTGACGTGAGCCGCTGTGAGTCTACGTTGGGGAGGACGGCAGGGTACACGTGAAGTAAGTAACTGAATAAAATAATATTTGGAGAAAAAATGGGCTTCAGTCCCAATTGTTTTGGGGAAAGGGAGAGATAATCTCCCTCGCACACACATCCCGCCCCCCGTTTCTTCCTGTCATGAAAACACTGGGTTAACCATCTCACTGTATCTCCCTCACAGAGAGCAGCTTAAAACGGTAATCTCCAGGCAAAATGCACTAAGCGTTTGAAGGAAGCCTCATTTTCCTGAAGAGTGAGATACACCGGGTGTTCTGGCTGTCAGACAAACATTGTCCAGCTGCTTCTACTGACAGCACATCACAGGGCCACAAATCAGCAGGATAAGACTCAGCATAGAGAGAGAGAGAGCTTGGTAGTAATAATCACAGAAAGAACCGGAAGAAAAAGCACAACGCACAGTGACTGATCCAAAAAACTTTGGAGTTAGCAACACTGAAAACCCAAGTTAGCATGTGTGTGTATGTGTGTGGGGGGTCCGTCCAGAATGGCTGTGTCCACACTGTTAGCACGGAAAAATGTACGTAGCTGTGATGATGATGATGAGGAGGAGGAGGAGGAGGAGGAGGGGTTTATCCCCTGCCCTTCACTACCCAAAGGTGTCTCAAAGCGGCTTACAAACTCCTTTCCCTTCCCATCTCCACAACAGACACCTTGTCAGGTAGGTGGGGCTGAGAGAGCTCTTTCCAGAACTGCTCTCGAGAGAACAGCTCTGAAAGAACTTGTGACTGACCCAAGGTCACACCAGCAGCTGCATGTGGAGGCGTGGGGAATCAAACCTGGTTCTCCCAGATGAGAGTCCGCGCTCTTAACCGCTACCACCAAACTGGCTCTTATTCTTAAAATTCTGATGTAGTCAGTCCTTGAGGGGTTGGGGCAAGTAATAATTTAAGAACATGTGTTGGGATTCTTTTTGAGTAAGTCAGCAGAGTATTAAAAGACTGAGTCCATGGTGTGTATTAAAATATAAAAGTTTACTATAAACCTAACATGGGGAAAAGGTACACAGGATATGAAAATAACAAACAGCTAATATGGCTACATCCTTACAGCTAAAAGGTAAAACGGGAATGGCCGGCGTCTTCTTCACAGTCAGAACAAAGAGAGGAAGAAGTTGCCAATATGCTAAATACTTGACACCTTGGTTTCCAATCAGACTAGCAAGTTAGCTCCAAAGTTCCCGGGCATCCTGTTGTCTAAACAGATTGGTTACAAACAAACATGTGACTTCCTGTTGATCATAACAAACATCATTAACCCTGTAAATACTGAAGTGTTTTGACTTGTGACACCCAACAACATGAGAACACAAAAGAGCCCTGCTCTCTCAGACCAGTGATCTATCTAGTCCAGCATCCCATCTGGACGAACATCTGGACGAACAACAAAGAGGGCACAGATGCCCAAGCCTTCCCCTGAGGTTGCCTCCTGGCACTGGTATGCAGAGATTTACTGCCTCTGAATGTGGAGGTTCCCTTTAGCCTCCGTGGCTAGTAGCCTTTGAGATGTAGAGTGTTCCGTATCTTGTGGCTCTCCAGCCATCCCTCAACCACTGAAAAGGCCCGAAGGGGCCTGACAGCAGTACACCAGGGAAGGAACTGAGAGAGCGGCTTTCTTGGCAAGAGCATGGCGCATTCAATGCCCCCAAAATGCTTGTCTCCCCCCCGCACTGGCATTATGCAAAAAGGAAAATGTGGAAACAACACAAACATTCCAGTGCTAGAAATGGCTGGAGGCGTTCCATCAATCAGAAAGCGCTGAAAAATTTCTTCTGTGCCTCTAATACACTGAGAGGCATTTAGCAACGGCAGACAATTGCTATCTATTAAAGAGCTTTGATTAAGCACCCAGCTATGCTTCAAACAGGGTGGGAGGAGACTCTGACAACTAATTGATCTGTTCAGTAATCAGGAAAGAAGTGGCTCGAGTTAAGGGGCGGAGTTTAATTCTGATGTATATATTGTAACATTAACTCCCGGGGGGTTTGGGATAAAATGAATTCAGAGGTTTCACGTGGCATTCCTTCCAGGACTGGTGGCCAGTGACATATTATCTCTTTTCAACATGTAAAATCTGTCCTTTTGTTTAGTTGTGGTATTTATTGTAAGTTGCCAGTCTGAAAACTACATTTAAGTGAGGGGTTTTCTTCCCAAATTTGTTTCTGGTCAAGTCAGAACATGCAAGTTCTTAGCCAAAAAAAAAGAAAAAAGGCACCAAAATATTGAATTTATTTCTCTTCCTTCTCACAAGATAAGGCTCACAATATACACAGCACATTAGCCAGCACTACTCAAGTCCTGCCTGCACCATCTCAATGCACATTTGCACATTACAAACACACAGATATACACACAGAGTTCACACGTTTACCCAGAGGTGACACACAATGGCTTAAATGATCCATTTTCCGTGCACTTTCCCAACTGGATTTTTACTGTGTGGACTGGCAAAACCCAGTGGGAAAGTGGATTGAAGGTGGATTATTTAGTGTGTGTGACCGCGGCCACTGATCAAGTTGGAAACTCTGATACGATCCCATAGCGTCTACTCTCTCAAGCACCCATTTTCTCTAGGGGGACTGATCTCTGTTACCTGGAGATGAGCTGTAATTCCCGGGGATCCCCATGCCCCACCGGGAGGCTGGCATGCCTAGATTTTTGATTCTATTTCTCCCCCTAAATGAATACTATTTTAAATTCAGTTGTGCAGTTTCTCCCAAAGTTCATTTATGCAAGAGCTTACGAAACACGGCATTCTGAGTCAGCATAATTCACATCCTGAGCGATCGTAATTCTGAGCCCGAGTCAGCATAATTTAGGTCCACTCACACCAGCAGCATCGGGGTTTTTTCCCCCCCTTTAACCAGCCAGGATTTTGTTTTTTGGGGGATTTGTTTCTTGCTGATCAGCCTCCAAAGGCTGCATTTAGTAAACACACACCTTTTTTTTAAAAAAAAAAGCATGCATTATTTTGCCCCCGTTCATATGCAAACGAAGACCTATTTTCATAGGCAGGTAGGTCAGCGATGGCGAACCTTTTAGAGACCGAGTGCCCAAACTGCGACCCAAAACCCACTTATTGATCGCAAAGTGCCAACACTGCAATTTAACCTGAATACTGAGGTTTTACTTTAGAAAAAACAACTCATACATTAACGTTAGATGATCCAAACAAAGTAAGGAAAGCAATCCCAAATCCTTTCATTTACTTTAAATCAGGGCTATTTTTGGGCAGGAACGCAAATCCCAAAGGCTTTCATTTACTTAAAATTATTTGGCAGAGAATTCGGCACTTTAATGATGGTCTGGGCCTGGCTGGGACGATGGCATGCGTGCCCACAGAGTGCCACCTCTGGCACCCGTGCCATAGGTTCGCCACCACTGAGGTAGGTATAAGAAAAGAGTTAAAAGAGCGCCAGTTCCTTTTCTTTTTTTTTCCGCTGACATTTAGAGAGGTCGGTTGGTTCAGGCTTCTGCTTATCAGCTACCGGAGGCAGGAGAGCACTTCGCTCCCTTCCCTGGGCACAGCCGGTAGAGGTCTCTCTTTTCTACCAAAGCGGAGGAAGGAGAGACTGTCTCCCCTTCCACGTTTAAGCCTTTTACAAGTCCCTACAAATCCTCTGCCCCTGCTTCCTAACAGGGAGCACTAAAACTGACAGTGTCTGTCTGACCTTGTGGTTATTGATTAACTATCTCCCCCGTTTGCTGCCGTCTTCCACACCTCCCGGCGCTCGCAAATGGAGAGCTAAGGAGTCACAGCCATGCTCTCCCTGACAGCTATCCTCAAAAAAGGCCGGGCCTCCCGGCAGAAAGAGCCATTTGATCAAAAAAAGGAGAGAGAGAAAAAGCAACCCCACCACGTTCTAATGTCAAGACTAAATACCACACAGATCCCGACAAGTTGTACGGTCGAAAACATATATGTATATATTTGCTAGGTTGATTCCACACAAATAAGAGGGGGAAGGGGGGGAAGAGAGGGAATTATTCACGTAGGAGGGTTAGCAAATATCAAGCGCATATCAAAAGGGAAAGATGGAGGGCAATATTGATCTTTCGCGACAAGTCTGGATTCACAACGTCTGACAATACCACGATGAAAGGCTTTATTACAGGCAGCCGTCTGTACCGGCAACCAGATGTAAATATGCAAGAACACTGAAACCTCTTTGACACAGGGCTCAAACAATAACAGCAACCGGCGGTTTGTATCGTTCTTTTCCTTAGAACAGCCATGTACGTTGAGCTGATGCTATCTCACAACTAATTTGGACCTGGAAGTTAATGTGCAGGTTTAAAAACACACACACACACACACACACAATTGCTGCACAATGAGGCCAGGCATGGACTGAGAAGATGCCCTTCAATGAAATCCTTGGTTTACAAAACAAAAAACGAAACAAAAAACTAATAAAACTATTTTGTTTATTCCTCCACTCCAAATGCCTGGTTTGCAAAAAAATAAAATAAAATAATCGAAGACCATTGAATGTTCATTCCCCCGCCCCCTTCACTTAAATTTAAGTGCTGAGATCTCGGAAGCCATTTTGGGTTGCCTAGGCAACCACAGACAAACATAAGGGATGTTGTGCACGGTTGCCTGGGCAACATAAAATGGCTCCTGAGAGCTCATGAGGTAGCCTCACGAAATTTCCATGGTCTTTGCTCTGCTCTGAAACTGAAAGAGGGTCACAAAGAAGGAAGAGAACGCAGGAAGCGACTTCCCCCCCACTCAGGCATAATGCCACAAATTGTAATGCTGCATGGGTGAAATGTCCATTTGTAATAGGGTTGCCAAATGTCTACTCTCACTGGCAGTGACTCTCCAGGGTCTCGGGCTGGGGTCTTGCACTTCATGTACTGCCTGAGGAGATTGGATTTATACCTCGCCCTTCACTACCAAAAGGAGTCTCAGAGAGGCTTACAAACCCCTTTCCCTTCCCCTCCCCACAACAGACACCCTGTGAGCAGTGTTCCCTCTAAGCTGAGTTACTGTGAGCTAGCTCACAGTTTTTTTAGCCCCCAGCTCACACATTTTTGTCTTAACTCAGGAAGGATGGTTCCAGAGCAAACTAATTTATGCAACAGCCAAATCATTTGCTCACACAACTTAAATGCCAGTAGCTCAGGAAGTAGAATTTTTGCTCACAAGACTCCACAGCTTAGAGGGAGCATTGCCTGTGAGGTAGGTGGGGCTGAGAGAGCTCTTTCGAGGTCTGCCCTTGAGAGAACAGCTCTGAGAGAACTCGTAACTGACCCAAGGTCACACCAGCAGCTGCATGCGGAAGAGTGGGGGAATCAAACCCGGTTCTCCCAGGTTAGTGTCTGCGCACTTAACCAATACACCAAACTGGCTCTCGAAAATGACACCAAACTGACTACACCGAAATGACTGCCACGCTGAGTGCTGGGTCTAATTAAATTTAAAAAATTATATATTGGGACATTGCAAGCCAAACATCCTGTTATGAGGGAGGCAATTGTTCTTGAACAGGTGCTCCCCTCAGGCAGAACAATGATGCTTTTTGGGTTCTTCTGAAGCACTTTCTGCTCCAGTAAGGTACAGGAAGGAGCTGCGGTGGCTCAAGTGGTTAAGACGCTGAACTGCAGGCTGTTGGAAGGTCGGTAGTTCAGCAGTTCGAGACCCGAGTGTGCCGCATGAGGGAGTGAGCTCCCGTCTCTAGTTCCAGCTCCTGCCAACCTAGCAGTTCGAAAGCAAGAAATTGCAACTAGATAAACAGGTACCACTTCGGTGGGAAGAAGGTAACAGCATTCCGTGTGCCTCGGTGTTTAGTCATGCCGGCCACATGACCACGGAAATGTCTTCAGACAGCGCTGGATCTTCGGCTTTGAAACGGAGATGAGCACCGCAACCCTGGAGTCGGACTCGACTGGCTTTCGAGCAAGGGAACCTTTACCTTTACTTTAAGGTCCAGGAATCCTCTTTGCTTTGAGGAAGAGATGCTTTGTTGAAGCAGTAGTAACAGGAGACCCATTGGCGCCCCCAGGCACCATGTTGGGGAATTACAGGATTAAGGAAAAGGGGAGGGTGGATCCAACCATCTTCAAAGGAGCATTCTTGTAGCCCAGTGAGCCTTCCTGTAACTTAAATGGCTCCTGTGTTGGAGAAAGACTCCTTACACTGGAGGAGGATTCATATTTTGCTCGGTGGAGCGGTAAGAGAGGGGTAAGAAGAGACGCTCCTGTGGCCGGTTCTAGTGATATTCAGCCAGCTGTGTGCCTGAGTGGGCACTTGAACCCAGATCTCGCCAATCATGATCTAAGATTGTGCCCCGCCTCTGTCCCCACACGGGGACCCAAAGCGGCTTACGTTGTTCACCTCCCCTCCATTTTATCCTCACAACGCTCCTGTGAGGGAGGCAATGCCTGAGGAAGGCAACTGGATCCCCACCATTTATAAAACAAGCAGTTTTTGATCCCATCAAGAAATACTCCTTTTAAACGAAGTTTTCAGAAGATGCTCTCAAACATCGGTTTCACTGAGAAAGGCCGACAACAACAAACAAACCAAAAAAACACCCAACAAAAAACCCGAGAAGCTGCCTGAGGTTTGAACATCCATCCCCGAACGTCTCCTTTTTATCCCCCTTCCTAGACGTGGCACTTCAAAAAGCAAAATAAGCAGCCTGGAAATGTCAGGTGAAAGGTCACTTTAATCATTAAACACTTGAGGGGGGTTTTTTGGGGGGAGGGAGAGGAGAAAAGAGGAAGGCGGTTTTCGGAAAGCCATATTTACCGCTGCTGTCTGGATACTATTAAAGGGGGGGGGAGATCCAGATACATGGCAGAGGAAGGAGCTTGTCATGCCAGGCGAGGGGGAAAACAGATATTTGCGCCGCGCGCGGGCTTTCCATTGTCACTCTACAAATGGGCAATAATCCCCGGGAGACTCTCTATCATCTTTGGACTTGGAAAGCCAATGAGCCCGGCCTGCGTGTCAATGCGCCTGCCCGTGGCCCGCCTGCGGAGCCGTGGGGGGTCGGAATGGATTTATTTAATTTATGGCGGCCTGAGCTGCCGGTGAGGGCAGTCATGCCGGGCTGCGGGAACCTTTCTGCAGCCTTGCGCTTTCTAATTCCCCCACCCCCCACCCCGGTACATGTTTATTGGATGCCAGCACGCACGTACAGGCCCCCTCCCCCCCTCCGCCATGCCGCCAGAATGGTGGCACAACCCCATAAGCTTTGAGGAAGAGAAGCGCTGACAGCTTGCATAAGCAGGGCCACTGGGCTCCACTGGGAGCAGGAGCGGTGGTGTGCAGAAATTGTTCAATCATCAGGCACATCTGCAGCCTGATTAGAAAAGCAAAGAGGTGGCCGGGTTGGGATGTGACCTGTGCTGGGAAGAAAATACGCAGACACAAAGAAGGGTTTTTCGCCGGGACAGAGCAACGCTGCACCGTTCCGGTCAAGTGTGCCGGCTCCGAATACCTGCCTGCCGGCCACTCCAAGGAGGCTTCTTTCTGGGGATACCGGTCCCCACCTCTGCCCTGCTTGAGTTTCAAATGGGCTAAACCGAAAACAGTTACGTGGATCCAAATCTTGCTGCGTAAGAATGGGAAGAGAAGAAGATGAAGCTAAATCCAGAGATGACGGAAGAGACCTTAGCTTGGGAAGGTTGGTGCCTTCAACAGGGAGTGATTTTGCCACCGCCAAGGCATGGCTGGGCCAGGGCCGGCTCACCCACTAGGTGAACTAGGCGTTCACCTAGAGTGCTGGGCCCTGGATGGGGTGCCGACTTGCCCCCCCCCCCCGCCAAAAGCCCGCGAGCAGCTCTCCAAGTGTCAGCACTTCGCTAATTGGGGAGAAGCATCCGGTGAACATCCCCCACCTGGAGACAGGATCCCCCCCACCTCCCTCCCAAACTGCCTTCGGAAGCGGAGCAGGAGAGAAATCTCTCTTCCATCTTGGAGGGCGCTGCAGGAACATGTGGGGCATGCTCGCTGGGTCTGACAGCTGCGGGGGGGGGGGGAGGCGGTAGCAGTGGTAGCAAAAGGGTGGCTGGCTCCAGAGGTCTCCAGGCCCCACCGGGAGGTTGGCATCTGCACCACAAGGCAGCCTTGCCTAGGGCGCAGAGATACCTCAAGCCGGCCCTGACTGGGCCAACTTAAAGGCTGGGCCATGCTCCTAGACTGAGCGTTCCTCTGTGAACAGAAAGTTGGCACTGCTGCCATCTGGATTTGGGGAAATCCATCTGGTGTTTCTCTGCCTCTTGGGTTCAGCTGACCCAGCCGTGCGGATCCGTAAGGCTGTAATCTCAAAGCTGGAGTATTATATCATGAACACACGTAAACAGATGAGCTGCCTTATAGTGAATCAGACCACTGGTCCATCAAGGTCCGTATTGCCCACTCAGACTGGTAGCGACTCTCCAGCGTCTTGGGCAGGGGTCTTTCATATCACCTATGACCAGAGGTCGATTCAGGGGGGATCGTGGGGGATCGCAGTTCCCCCGGATGAGGTGCAGGGGGCGGGGCACATGATGAAGCCCCGCCCCCTTCTTCTGGCCGCCCCCTTCTTCCAGCCTCATTCTGTTGCAGAAGGAGGAAGAAGCAGGAGGGTAAGTTGGCGTCCTCCCCCTCTGCCTGGCCGAGGCCACTCAACGTGGCCTCCGCAAGGACTCCCAGCCCCATCCAGGAGCTTCCCCGAGGTAGCTGTGTTAGTCTATTGCTGCAAAATAGTCCAAGAGTTCAAATAGCACCTTTAAGACTAACAAATAGCACCTTTAAGACTAACCTTTAAGACTAAGACTGAGTGGTGGGTGTGGCCTTATGACACACTTCCGGTGATGTCAGGGGGTGTGGCCTTATGACACACGTCCGGTGATGTCAGGGGGTGTGGCATATGCTAATGAGTTATGCTAATGAGTTCCCCAAGCTCTTTTTCTACGAAACGACCCCTGCCTATGACCTGGGCCTTTTAACAGGAGATGCCAGGGATTGAACCTGGGACCTTCTGCGTGCCAAACGCAGAGGCTCTAGCACTGAGCCATGGTGCCATCCGTAAATTTGATCACGGTGAGTTGACCGTGTTCTTTTAAAAGTCTGCAGCCACTGTACTTTCCGCCTCTTTAGCTTATCAAAGTGGGGAGGAGAGGGGCTGTGGTTCGGTGGCAGAGCGTCTGCTCGGCATGCTGAAGGTCTCAGGTTCAATCCCTGGTGTCTCCAGTAAGGATCGGGTTGTATGTGATGTGAAAGGCCTCTGCCTGAGACCCTGGAGACGCAGGGCCAGTCTGAGTAGGCCTTGAGGGATCAGCAGAAGACAGCGTCACATATGTTCATGTATGTATGAGTAGACAATTCATGTAAACTTCTTCAATCATTGAAGAAAACAACTCTACGAACACTTCCTCGTCATCCAGAGGCCAACACTGCTACATCTCTTCCCACTCTGCAGGTAACTGGGCGCACGCGGAACTTTCCAGCACTACAAAGAAAAGAGTTACACCCAGCCGTTTCACTTCCCCTTGCTAAGGACACTGTGTGCCAAAAGTAGGGTTCTGAACCTCCAAGTCAACCAACGTCAGCACCATCTACTGTCACTGGCAGCGACTCTCCAGGGTCTCAGGCTGGGGTCTTGCACTTCATGTATTGCCTGAGTCTTTTTAACTGGAGATGCCAGGGACTGGCATCCAAGCAGATGCCCCACCTCAATTTATGCATGCTTCTTATGCCTTATGTAAACAAAAAGAAGAAGAAGAAGAAGAGGAGGAGGAGGAGGAGGAGGAGGAGACTAGATTTATACCTTGCCCTTCACTACCAAAAGGAGTCTCAGAGAGGCTTGCAAACCCCTTTCCCTTCGCCTCCCCACAACAGACACCCTGGGAGGTAGGCGGAGCTGAGAGAGCTCTTTCGAGGACTGCCCTTGAGAGAACAGCTCTGAGAGAACTTGTAACTGACCCAAGGTCTCCAAACTACAGAGGTCAGTTCCCCATAGGGATGGATGCCCCGCTTGAAAAGAGTGGGTGCCGCACGTACCTGCCCTGCGAGAGGCAAATTTGCTGCTTGCAGGACATGCACGCAGGGAGCCCACTCTTTTCAAGTGGGGGCCGCCGGCTCCTGCCCTAAAAGAGGCGAGTTCGCCTCTTGCAGGGCAGGTGGGCGTGTCCTTCGCCTCCCCCCCCAACTGTTTAAAGGAAAGGTTCCCTTTAAATGTTGGGAAGGGGGGTGCGCGAGCTGCATCCGGGACGTGATGACATCATCACGTTGGGGATGGGCACTCCCCTCCTGGAACACCCCCCAAGTCCCCCTGCCAGGGACAAGACTGAACCTAGCAACCCTGGTTCCCCAAGAGAAAATGGCTACTTTGGAGGGTGGACTCTATGGTATTATACCCTACTGAGGTCCCTGCTTTACTTGTAATTGAACTATTTAAATGGTTTTGTGTAGATCTAAGGGTCACTGCAGACCGACCAATGTTAGCCGCCCTGAGCCTGTTTGCGGGGAGGGCGGGGTATAAATTTAATATAAAATAAATAAATAAATAAACCCCCCTCTGTGCAAACCCTGCCCTCCCCAGCCTCTACCACCAAATCTCCAGGAATTTCCCAACCCGGAATTGGCAACCCATGCCAAAAGCAATAAGGGTCTTTCTTCTATGCCAACAGATGCCTTAAGAAAGTGTCATCAAAACTCAGGTCCACGGAGGCACGCCCCCCCACGAGCACATGAACCTGCCTTATACCGAATCAGACTCTTGGTCCATCAAGGTCAGTCCTGTCTACTCAGAGTAGCAACGGCTCCCCAGGGTCTCAGGGAGAGACAGGTCTTTCACATCCCTTATGACTTGGTTCTTTCAACTGGGACCTTCTGCATGCCAAAAACGTGCTCTGCCACTGAGCCACGGCGCCACCTTCGATACAGCCTGCTTCGGCCACAGCATTTCCAGGGCTCTTTTTGTAGAAAAAACCCCAGCAGGAACTCATTAGCATAATAGGCCACACCCAACAGCAGGAACTCATTAGCATATTGGGCCACACCCCTGACAGCACAGCTCATTAGCACATTAGGCCGCACCCACATGTTACCAGAAGTGTGGTTATCCAGCCACACCCACCTTTTGCTTCTTATTCTGTTTACCTTGTTTGTTATCAACACCCAGGGCCTTTTTTTCTAGCAGGAACGTCTTTGCATGTTAGGCCACACACCCCTAATGTAGCCAATCCTATTGAGTTTCTGCTGTTGGGTATGGCCTATTATGCTAATGAGCTCCTGCTGGGCGTGGCCAACTCGGGAGCCAGCCGGAACTCCGTTCCTGTGCGTTCCTGCCCAAAAATAGCCCTGGCGTTTCCCGTCAGGAGCGATGCCTTTCCACACTGTAGATCAGCCCTCAACGGAATTGCAGATCTTTAACACAAATCTTCCTTATCCGCCTGCTTGAAGAAAGCAGGCATGTCATGAATTCCCAGTGAAATGGCAGGCCAGCACCCCGACCTCCCCTTCAATACCCCCAACGGTGGCACTTGCTTAATTTGCCACCCAGTTACCGACTGCCATGTTTGTGTTGTCCCTCCATGACGGCTGCTCTCAAGTGGCCCACAACTCATACCGAGGCAGCCCAAGATATATCGGCTGTTAGCTTTGTGCTAATTGCTAACCACCGAGCAATCAAAGGCATTGTTTCTTTTACTTAATTATCCACCCCCTAGAAAAGCAATACCATTATCCAAACTTAGCAGAGTCCACTGAACACCGAGGCTGATTCCTTGCGATCGTTCGCGCAGAATTCCATGTGGCACGGAGGCTGACCACTCCGACACCCTGTCCAAAGCGTGCATCATCCGCACCATCGGTCAGCGCAGCCTGTGTAACCCAGAAATCAATGTGGAACTTGCAGAGAGCAGGCGCATTGCGGAAAGACACTGACAGAGCAAATAGATAAATGGATCCCACTCGCTGTGGAATCTAGGAAAGGGATCCCCCCCCTGCTCTCACATCACAAAGAGACAATTCCAAAATGTTGCGGCTACAAGGGTCGGAGGCCCTTACCGATCGCTGACTGGGGGTTGCAGAAGGCCCAGTTGTAGCCCTTGGTTTTCATACCCCGCAGCCTTTATTTATCCCTTTCCGTGCCATCTCTTAACAGAGCTCCCGAGGCAGCTAGTAACACAACAAAATCAAAGCCAGCAACAACCATGTTTATTTTAAGATAACAATAAGGACGGAATTCAGCAGCACAGCAAATATTGCCCTGACCTGGGTAGCACGAGCAAGCCCGATCTCGTCAGATCTCGGAAACTAAGCAGGGCTGACCTTGGCAAGTACTTGGAAGGGAGACCTCCAAGGAACGCCAGGGCTGGGACGCTGAGGCAGGCAACAGCAAGCCGCTTCTCTGAAATGTCCAAGCCCCACTAGGGGTTGCCAGAAGTCAACCATGATTTCCAACAAGCAACAAACAATACAGCACACGGTCGAATATAGCCAGGAACAGCAAAACCACTGTGAGCTGAGATACCCGCAAGTATAAATGTACAAAAAGAGACTTCAATAAAGTGAAAAGAAGCATATGATTAGCAGTATCAGTAACAGATATTACATATGGGAATGAAAAATCCACACAATCCATGAAGGGAGTCAAGTCCAGAGAAGATATCCAACACTTTTCCTAGATAGTACATAGGAAGTAGGGCTGCCAAGTGGGGGCGGGGGGCGGGGAAACCCCTGCTTTGGAGGCCCGATTTCCGCCGTGGCGGAATCAGGCCCCGGGGGGAACTCCGCCCCGAAAGCGGCGTCACCTCACGTCACTCACATTGGGGGCGTGGCCCACCAGAGGGAAAACTCTATGGTTTTCCCCCTGACGATCGGGGTCATGCCCCCAATGTGGGCAACATCGCCCGTCACTTCCGTTGACGTGCTGGCGGCGCGCGCATCCGGAGCCGGCTCCCGGAGCCGGCAGAGCCTCCCCCGCCGGTGAGTTAAAGGGACTTGGCAACACTAATAGGAAGTCTCATACCAGTTTCTTAACAGGATGATGTTATTCAACTTCTCAGCATAGGAAGTCTCATACCAGTTTCTTAACAGGATGATGTTATTCAGCTTCTTTATGGGCTAGGTCTCCTAAGTTTTAATATGCACCTCTAGGGTTGCTTCTATGTGAACAGGACCAAACATGCACAGACACACAAAAAAACCCCTCACGAACACAAAAAACTAGCACAGCAAATTTTAAAGCCTGCAAAGAGACCAAAGCAAGGGGGGAGGGTATTATTATGTGTCACTACATTTATTTATTTGTCGTGCATCATTTATACTCCACTTTTCTCCAAAGTGGCTTACAATACTCTCCTCCCCTCCATTTCCCTAAACGATGTGATAGTGACTAGGCCACAATGACTTGTTGAAAAGTTATGCATAATGACGACTTGCCCCAAAAGAGGGGTTTTGTCACGAAATTCTGTAATCACGCTTTCCAGGGCCTTTTGATTGGCCATGGCTGGAAATCTGGAGTAGACGGATTCTTGGTTTGACCAAACAGGGTTGTTCTTGGCAACTCAAACAGGTATGGCTGTCAGTCCCCCTCCCCCAATTGCCCACCTGCGACACCAGCTAAGGCATCGCATCACATCACTTCCGGGGGCTGGCAGAAATGACAAAGGGAAGTTCTGGGTATCACCGGAAACTCTATGCTAAAACCACAGAGTTGTCAGTGATTCCTAGAGCTACCAATGGCACTTCCATATTGCGGCCCCCACCTTGAGTCCAAACGGACTATAAATAATGTAAAATAAGTACATACAAGTACATACCGAGTTTCCCCGAAAATAAGACACTGTCTTATATTTATTTTTTCTCAAGAAGACACACTAGGGCTTATACCACAAATGCATAGAAATCCTGCTAGGGCTTATTTTTGGGGTAGGTCTTATTTTCGGGGAAACAGGGTACATACATACATATACATAGACCTTAATTGGCATAACACAGGAACAATAAGGAAGGCAATGGAACAAATAAATTAATAGAACGAATTAATAGATCATAACAAGCTACATCAAGTTACACCAACGGGGGACCATTTTTAAACTTCTCAAGAATAGTGAACTCAGTTAAAAAATATAACAATCCAAATGAGCACAAGGGGGATTAAGACTTATGCGCCCTTACCCTTCGCTTCCAAACATAAGCTAAGAATTCAGCAACAGACAGGGTCATTGCCGAGAACTTATCAGACAATAGAATTTTAAGATCATTGTCAGTTGAATTCCTTGCGGAAGGTAAGTCGGGACTGATCAAATAGCTGCACATGGTAGAGTATTGGGGACAACGTAGAAGGATATGAGCAACTGAATCAGGTTCACTATAGAGACAATTGCAGGTTCTATCCCTATAAGGGATACCCCTATATCTGCCTGAAACAACAGCCGAAGGAAGTAAAATAAGTAAAATATCCCCCTTCCCCACCGTTGCAGAGGACCCCAAATCAGAATCTCCGTGGCTTCCTCTGGTCTCACATGTTTGCAGCTACGGTCATGTTATACAGCTGACATGTGAGGATGAGCCACTGGTAATACCGTCTTTGCAAAGAAAGGAGATGGATTAATGCATCTATTAGATGGGTGGGGGGAAGCCTTTGCCAATAAAGGGAGTCAGGACAGGTCACTGCATATAATGGAAAAATTGTTTTTGGACGACGGGTTTTAATCTCCCATTAAGTTTCCCCGTTTCAAAGCTTGTTGCGGATTAAGGATGACAGGGAAACCGCTGCCCGCCCATCCATTGTTAGATCATAACATTATGTGAATCAGTGTCAGGAGTCATTGAAATTACAGAGAGAGGAAACCTGGTTAGAATCCGCTTCCAGACAATCCCCCCGGCTCCCCCCCAGAAACACCGCGGCCGGTTCTCTGGCTCTCTCACATGGGATGCTATGCTAAATATGCAGCTAGAAGAATCCCTGCACCCGATTTGGAATGGTGCGGCAGCAACGAGGGAGGCAAAAGCAATTTCACTGCTCAGAGGCTGTGCAAACATGGAGTGGGGGGTCAGTCATCCTTGTGCTAAATACAGGAATGAGAATAATAAAAATGCTCCTCTTGGTGGGGAACCAGGACAGCATGTGTGCTGGCCACAAGGGGCCCCAAAAGAGCTTGTGCTGCCGTGTCAAGAAAAAATGGACAGACCAAGCCATTGCTGTCAGTTGTGGCACGCGTCGCTGTGTGCGAAAAGCCTTCCGCTAACACACGAGCAGCACACTATGCGATCAGGAAGATACGAAGCTGAGTTATACGCATGTGGCACACACAATGAAGCATAGTCCTAGCTAAGCCGTCTGGCAGTGGCTTTCTGAAGTCTCAGGTTGTGCAATGTGAGATTCTTTGACTAGAGATGAGTGAGGACTGAAAATGTTTGCGTACACAAAAGCTTGCACTCTTCCACAGACCTATGCTTCCAAATCTCTTTCCACACATTACATCAACGTACACGAAGCTGCCTTATGCCGAATCAGGCCCTCCCTTGGTCGATCAAAGTCAGTCTTGTCTACTCAGACTGGCAGCTGCTCACCTTTGTCTCTGATAGAGATCTCACCTGGTCCTTTTTAATTGGAGATGCCGGGGATTGAACCAGGGACCTTCTGCATGCCAAGCAGATGCTCTTCCACTGAGCCACGGCCCCTCGCTGAAGCGTCCTTTGTTTTGCTATCGCCAGGGCTATTTTGGGGCAGGAACGCACAGGAACAGAGTTCCGGCTGGCTTCAGAGTTGGCCACGCTCACTACAGCCAAAATCTCTGCATGCGTGGCTACAGAGGGAAGGCCTGGAGAGCGACCCCCACAGTGACTCCGAGGTGGGTAGGCCAGGGCCCCCCCTGGAAGGATCAGGGAGGCATTTAAATGCCTCCCCGTGCCTTCCCCAGCCTGTCCAAGGGCCGGCTTGTCCGGACTCCCCGCAGCCGTGGGGCGCCCAGGCAAGCCAAGGGAAGGCATGGGGTGTGGCCTAATATGCTAATGATCTGTGCTGACAGGGTGTGGTCTAATATGCTAATGGGTCCCTGCTGTTGGGTGTGGCCTATTATGCTAATGAGTTCCTGCTGGGCTTTTTCTACAAAAAAAGCCCTGGCTATCGCCATGCGCAGGTTGCACCGGCGACCAGCTCGCTCGGTCTTAGATTGTATACTACCTTTTTTTAAAAAAATCCTAAAAACCATTTTCAAAATCAAGGGCTTGCAGTTAACACTGTACCTGCATGTGTCCCCTTCTCCTCCCTTTCATGGGGAAGAATCAAATTCCAGTAGTGTGGTGCGTTCCAAAGATGAGGCTTTGGTCCAACACTTGAATGTAATACGGGACCTGTGCTGAAACCTGGGTTCCACACTGTAAGCACTCAATGACTGTATTCCCCCCCTCCAATTTTTTATTACAACTAATTGGAATGCCATTGATGCCTGCTCATGGCAGAGAGCAGAAATGGAACCAGGGCCTGTCCACTCCCACCCACCCACCCTCCGATACATCCAGACCCTATGAAATATGGTAGGCAAACTAACTAAAACCTGACAGATTCCATCTTCCAGACGAGCCTCCCAAGATAACAATTTGCCTATCGTTATGGAGAAGCCGGATCTCTCCGTCTCACAAAGGCACCTTGTCTCTGACTCCCCAACTGTCACGGTAAAGTGGTTTGTGTTATTATCGCACTGACTGATTTACCTTGGCGGTATCAAGTGGAGAGTCTCACGATCCCCCTCCTCATCCCCCCCACCCCACCCCCTTTTTAAAAAAGAGCTACCTAAAGTCAAAAGAATTGTTTGGATACTTTCTGGAGTGGGATGCAGGGGTCTGGTTTAGTTCTCTAGATAACCTCTTGTCAAGAGGGGACACCTTAGATAAGAGAGGACAGGACGGCCCAGGCCCCAAACAGAACGCATCTCTCTGTCTCTCTCAAACGACTTATGACCAAGAGGCCGACCCACGTCTGAACTCTCGGGATCTCTTTGTCCAATTCCTAGGCAAGTTAGAACTATTAGTTGGAACACGCAGCCATAATAAGCAATGATCAACTTCTGTTATGCCCATAACAGACCACACCAAACACAGGATTGCTACATAAGAAATTGCTCCAGTTGAGAGGTTTGGAGCTTAGAAACTGCGTTTCCACGGGCAGGGAGATTTTCGTCTGCTGGACGCAACTTTCTTCCCCTTCTTCTTTCCCGATAGCCCGGAAGGCCCCTCAAATGCTGCTTGGTGGGGAATTGGGGTTGTCAGCAATGTTCCCTCTAAGCTGTGGGGTCGTGTGAGCAAAAATTCTACTTTGTGAGCTACTGCCATTAAGGTTGTGAGCAAGCATTTTGGGTACTGCATAAAATTAGTTTGCTCTGGAGCCCTCCTTCCTGAGCTAGGACAAAAATGTGTGAGCCGGAGGCTAAAAAATTGTGAGCTAGCTCACACTAACTCAGCTTAGAGGGAACACTGGTTGTCAGCTCCAGGTTGGGAAATTCCTGGAGATTTTGAGTTGAGAGGTAGGAAACAAGACAATTGTGCTTTGTGGGTTCAAATCCCTCCCCATGGAAATCCAGTGGTGGATCCAAGCTGGGGTGTTCGAAGTGCACAGAAAATACATAGGAAATCTGGAAGTTTCCTGAGCTTGTTCACAGGGAGGGCGGGGTATAAATTGAATCAATTAACAAATATAAATATAAGATGCTATTCCCCTCTGCCCAAAATGCTCTGGGAGTCTCACGGTATCTCAGGTACAGCTGAAGGACAACTGGGAAGCCAGTTTGGCGTAGTGGCTGGGAGCGTGGACTCTAATCTGGGAGAACCGGCTCTGATTCCCCTCTCCTCCTCATGCAGCTGCTGGGGTGACCTTGGGTCAGTCACAAGTTCTCAGAGCTGTTCCCTCCCAAGGGCAGTCCTCAAAAGAGCTCTCTCAGCCCCACCTACCTCCCAGGGTGTCTGTTGTGGGGAGGGGAAGGGAAAGGAGATTGTAAGCTGCTCTGAGACTCCTTCAGGGAGTGAAGGGAGGGATATAAATCCAATCTCCTCCTCCTCCTCCTCCTCCTCCATGCATCCAATTTGCTGGAGTTCATAGCTCAAACCTGCTTAACTCAAGGATGGCTGCTGGATCAGGTTGTCCCTTTGGGAATCCTATGTAAGTGTCTCAGGCTGGTCTGGTCCAGGAGTCCGGAGACAGGTCCGGTCCAGGGGTCGTAGTCAGAAGAGACAGAAGAGGAGCCGAGTCGAGAGTCCAAGAGGGTGGTCGTCCAAAGCAGGAAGTCAGGAAGCCGGGAATCCAAACAGGAGCGAGGTTGGGGAACAGGAGCTGCGGGCGGACGCAACTCGGGCAGGGGCCCGGTGCCGCCATCGTCGCCCATTACAGTAAGCGACTGTGGGTTGCATCAAGGAAAAAAGGTGTGCTATCGATGCCAGTAGCTAATTATTTAACGCTCACGCATTTGCACAGATATGTCCTTGAAATGTATGAAGCCCTTCTACCAAACTAAATGAAAGCACAGGCAATAGGCTTCAGTTCTGAGTTACGTCCAGAGGTCGCTTTCTACAACAAGCAATGCCACAAGGCCTGACAAAGTCTCTCTGGCGTTCCTGTCCAACTTGCTCACACATTGCGCTAACAATTCTGCACTTTAGGAACTTCCAGCACTCATTTAAGTCTCTGCTTTATACACGAGACCCCCCCCCAAAAAAAATAGTAAAAGGTAAAGGTTCCCTTGCTCGAAAGCCAGTCGAGTCCGACTCTAGGGTTGCGGTGCTCATCTCCGTTTCAAAGCCGAAGAGCCAGCACTGTTCGAAGACGTTTTTGTGGTCATGTGGCCGGCATGACTAAACACCAAGGCGCATGGGAACGCTGTTACCTTCCCACCGAAGTGGTACCTATTGCTCTACTTGCAATTTCTTGCTTTCGAACGGCTAGGTTGGCAGGAGCTGCAACTAGAGACGGGAGCTCACTCTGTCATGCGGCACTCGGGTCTCGAACTGCTGAACTACCGACCTTCCACAGCCTGCAGTTCAGCGATTTTAAAACATTTTACTACAGTGTTGTGGTCTGTTTCTGCTGCTGTTCCTTGCAAACCCCTCTAAGTCATTTCTCTGAGGCAGGCCTGCACAAATTATAGGCCACTAAACGAAAGCGACACCACAGAACATGCATCACGGGTAGGGTTTCTATAGCTGGAGGCCTCTTGTTGGCAATCCTCATTGGCTGTTGCTGTTCAGAGAGGCAGCGGGGTTGGCGGGAACACCAGTGTCACACATGCATGATGTCACTTACAGGGGAAAATCCGGAAGTGACATCATATAACTTGGATTTGCGGGAAACTCTATGGCTTTACCATAGAGTGTCCAGCAACTCCAAGAGTGACATGATGTCACTTCCGGGCTTTTCTTGGATCTGCTTTATGTGACCAAGGAAGTCTGGGGTCACTACACAGAGGCAGGCAATGGCAAACCACCTCTGCTCATTTCTTCCCTTGGAAGAAGAAGAGGAGGAGGAGTAGTAGTCAGTTTTTATACCCCACTTTTCTCTACCTTCAGGAATTTCAAAGCAGCTTAAGATCACTTTCCCTTCCTCTCCCCACAATAGGCACCTTGTGAGGGAGGTGAGGCTGAGATAGTCCTGAGAGAACTGTGATGGGCCCAAGGTCACCCAGCAGACTTCATAGCGGAGTGGGGAATCAAACCCGGCTCTCCAGATTAGAGGCCACCGCTCTTAACCACTGCACCATGCTGAAAGTCCTACGGCAGTGGTGGCGAACCTATGGCATGGGTGCCAGAGGTGGCACTCAGAGCCCTCTCTGTGGGCACACGTGAAATCGCCCCAGCCAGGCCCAGATCATCGTTAAAGTGTCGAATTCTCTGCCAAATAATTTTAAGTAAATGAAAGCATTTGGGATTGCTTTCCTCACTTTGTTTGGATCATCTTAAGTTAATGTGTGAGTTGTTTTTTTCTAAAGTAAAACCTCAGTATTCAGGTTAAATTGCCATGTGGGCACTTTGCGATAAATAAGTGGGTTTTGGGTCGCAGTTTTGGGCACTCGGTCTCTAAAAGGTTCGCCATCACTGTCCTATGGGGTCGCCATTAGTCAGCTGTGATTTACCGGCACTTTCTACCATCACAGCTTTCCTTCCCTAGATTACCATCCCGAGACATCCGGAGCTGCAATCGCTGGACGACTGCATCAGGAAACGCACTCTTCTCAACAAATCAAAATCTCCCATGGTACTCAAAATTTCCCATGCTTCTCCCCTCCTGTTCTCACAGCCAATGATCATGAAACCAGTGGCAAAGGTTTAGCAGAACTAGACCAGACTGGAGTTTCTGTTGTGTGGGACCTGCTGCAGAAGTCATGTTTACAGTCGCCAAAAGAAATATGGGGGCTGTATTTATGAAGCCTCCTAAAACTCAAGAGAAGAACTAGTCCCTTCAAAGCTACCCATGGAAGGATGGCACCTTATCTCAGGGGTCCCCAACCAGTGTTCCCTCTAAGCTGAGTGAGTGTGAGCTAGCTCACAGTTTTTTAGCCTCCGGCTCACACATTTTTGTCTTAGCTCAGGAAAGATGGCTCCAGAGCAAGTTAATTTTATGCAGCAGCCAAACTACCTGCTCACAACTTTAATGCCAGTAGCTCACAAAGTAGAATTTCTGCTCACAGGATTCCACAGCTTAGAGGGAACATTGTCCCCAACCAATGTTCCCTCTAAACTGTGGAGTCTTGTGAGCAAAAATTCTACTTTGTGCGCTACTGGTGTGTTAAAGTTGTGAGCGAGGGATTTGGCCACTGCATAGACTAGTTTGCTCTGGAGCCATCCTTTCTGAGCTAAGAGAAAAATGTGTGAGCTGGAGGCTAAAAAACTGTGAGCTGGAGGCTAAAAAACTGTGAGCTAGCTCACACTCACTCAGCTTAGAGGGAACTCTGTCCCCAACCTCTTTGAGCCTCTGTCCGTCTTCGGAATTCCGACACAACAACGAAATGGCCGCCACGGAAGACAGAGCCAGCCACAAAATGTCAGGGAGCGAGGTGACGTAGAACCGTCATAGGAACTCTTCACATTTCAGGAGGAAGTTCTATTTAACAAGACTCCTTTTACTCTAGCCAATCAGAAGCCCAGCTGGTTCAAAGCCCCCCCCCGTCGGCCCCACACACTTCTTAAAAGCCCTTAGGGGCACCAGGACAAAAGCAGGGTATAAAAACCACACTGTCTCATTTGTTTAATTAAAACATTTGATTTAAATAGTCATTTATTTAAAACATTTCTATCCTTCCTTACCTTCTCTGGCTCAAGGAGGCACACAAATCTCTTTCACAAGTGCCGTAAGACATGCACTATGGACAGAATTAATCTAGCGAGCGGTCTCTCTCTATATATTAACCCCAACTCTCTTTTCCAGCCACACAAACCATTATTCTAAGCTGCATACTTGGAGATGGGAAAGCGAGTAAAGAAGAAAGGAGATTTCTCCGGCTTCTTTTAATTCCGTAAAATCGACCAGCTTGGGAAATGTTTTAATTATTTTTTAAAGCACTTTTTAAACCGTTATGATGGTTTTATATGTATCTTTTTTTAAAAAAAATGGGTTCCTTTTAGCTAGAACACTTAAGGATTTTAATAGATTTTGCTGCTGCTTATGGCCTGCCTGTTTAATTTTGTATTGTGAAGCTCTCAGGGAGTAATGTTATGAAGCACAGCGTGGCTCCCAGTCATTTCTTGGGGGGGGGGGGGGGGCTTGTGTGGCACGATTTCCCAGCGGATTGTGTCCTTAATCTCTCTGACCCTGTATTTGGGTCAATATGCCCTCAATGCCAGGGTGTCACGACAAATATCATTCAACATGCTTAGTTGCTCTGCATTAAAATTCCATCAGTGGTTTCAGACTACAAAATTCCACCACTGAATAATAAAAGGCGGTGTGTGCCTTTCACAGTGCATTTTTAAATTAAACACATCGAGGCAAACGCAGCTGGACTGGGTCTTCAGGTCATGGGGCACCTTGTACAATTCAGGGGAGGGAAACCCCAGATCACAGGGCTAGGTTGTCGTCTAGAACACACCACGGAGCCTATACCTCCCAGTCCTTCCATATAATGAAAATGGCTACAGAATTCTCTGTGTGAATTTAGAAAATACATAAGTAGCTTCTGTATTTGAGATAATCAAAGCGATGCTTCATGTTTTATGAACTGAATTAGTTTTTGAATGTAGTTGCTGCAGCCCAAATAAAATCAGGATTCAAATCCAGTAGCACCTTAGAGAGTAGTTTCTAGAGTCAAAGCTTACCCCTGGAACTCGTGTTGGTCAACTGCAGACCAAGTAGGACCAGGGCTATTTTTGGGCAGGAATCCGCAGGAACGGAGTTCCGGCTGGCTCCCAAGTTGACCACGCCCAGCAGGAACTCATTAGCATAACAGGCCACACCCAATAGCAGAAACTGATTAGGATTGGCTACATTAGGGGTGTGTGGTCTAACATGCAAAGGAGTTCCTGCTACAAAAAAAGCCCTGGGTTTTGACAACAAACAAGGTAAACAGAATAAGAAGCAAAAGGTGGGTGTGGCTGGATGACTATACTTCTGGTAACACAGGGTGTGGTCTAATATGCTAATGAGCTATGCTCTCATGGGTGTGGCTGGATATGCTAATGAGTTTCTGTTGTTGGGTGTGGCCTATTATGCTAATGAGTTCCTGCTGGGCTCTTTCTACAAAAAGAGCACTGAGATATCCATCTGAAACTACCTTTCCAACAGAAACTCAGAATCAGTGGTGCACCTTTAAAGGGCCCCCTAAGTTAATAAAGCAACACAGCCTAACACATTTAGTCATTGATTATATTTTCATCCCAGCCTTTCTCCAAGGAATGCAGGACAACGGTACCTCCCTTCCCCCATTTAACGCTCACAGCAACATTGTGAAGAAGATGAGGCTGAGAAAGAGTGACCGGCCCAAGATCAACCAGCGAGCTTCGAGGCAGGGTGGGGATTTGAACCTGGGTCTCTTTGTTTGTGGAGAATGCCACTGGTGCCACAATGGGGAAAACTCTGTCGCTTCTTAGAGCCCATCTCAGTAAAAGAGGTAACAGGTTGCAAAATCTACCCAACTGATCTGTGAGAATCGTATGGAATGAAGGATTTAGGAAGCACTGCTTCTTGGACTAAGAGAGCAACTCATTCAGACATTATCCAGGTGGTGACTGTCGTTACAGGACAGCTGTGCTCTGAGCAATGTGAATTTTATGGACTCGCCACTCCACACAGGTATCCAGCTGTGTAGATCACTGTTTTACAGAATATTCCCGCTCAGGGGTCGTTTCGTAGAAAAAGAGCTAGGGGAACTCATTAGCATAACTCATTAGCATATGCCACACCCCCTGACATCACCGGAAGTGTGTCATAAGGCCACACCCCCTGACATCACTGGAAGTGTGTCATAAGGCCACACACCCCGCCCCCAACGGTCCCGGCCACCGCCGCCGGCCTTGCAGCTCCACTGCCGAGCCCCATGAGGGGCCCGGTGGTGGACCTGCAAGGCCGGCGGGAGTGCAAGGAAGCCCCGCGAAGGCCCTCCCTGGCCCCAGGCAGGCAGGGGTGGGGAGAGGCAGGGAGGAAGCAACTTACCCTCCCTCTTCTCCTGCCTCCTCCTGGCTGAATGAGGGCCGGAAGCGGGGCGGCCGGAAGCAGGGGGCGGGGCTTCGTCATGTGCCCCGCCCCCCATACCTCACTCGGGGGAACTGCGATCCCCCCCAAAATGACCTCTGTTCCCGCTGCCCCTAGAAAAGCAAGGACACCATCCAAACAGGAATCGGTCCATTTCATACATGGCTTTATTCTTCCGGTTGAGGGGAGGATGTAGCTCACAATGTCCCCCATGATAAACTGTCATCTCTTGAGCCAAAGTGTGAAGCAGATCAGTAACACCAATAACGGATGTCTTCCACCTTCCCAATGGAAACGTTCTGTGGACATCGGCATGCCACAGATAAACTAGGGCGGCCATAGTGGTAGGATCCCCACAGGTATTCTCTGAGGTAGTGGTAGGAGAAAAATATTTTTAAAAAATTGCTGGCATCCTCTGTGCCTGTATATCACTTCTCGGTAAAATGGGTAGTTCTAGGAATCTCCGGGAGCTCTATGGTTTTACCACAGAGTTCCCAGTGATTCCTAGAGATACCCATTGTCACTTCCAGGTTGTACCCAGAAGTGACATTATGACATCAGCGGCGTTATCAACGTCACACACCCCATTCCCCCCCCCAACGCTCCCACTGAGTCTGGCAACCCTACAGATAAAGAGAAAAACAGTCCACATTAACAATTCGTTTCCACTGATCAGTGTGACTTACGCACCTTGGCTCCAGAAGACACATAAATAGCTAGACGATATTCATTCCACATGTACATTTCTGTATATCTAAAAACCAGCGTTCGATTTGCATATGTGTCTACCATCAAAACCTAGGCGTCCAATGGCAGGATAATGTGGGGGGGGGGGGAAACCTGCATTTGTACTAACCAAACAGGGAGATCGGGTGAACCTTCTCTGGAATTAATCACAATCAAACAGGAGGAAAAATCGCTTCGGTTAGGAAAGTAGGGCAGCACCGTGCCCCCGGCTTATACCCTCTCCCTTCATAACATATTCTTTTGGGAGGGAGGGAAGGAGGGGGGGGTGTGCGACTGTCAAACAGTTCTCCAGTTGGCACTCTTATGTGCCAGCAAGCGACAGCGCCTTTATAAATTTAAAACGTTCTGAACTACTTTGCAATTGCTAGAGTGCAGAAGGAGATTTACAACGAAACCACAGAGCCCCCCCGCCGCCATTATCCGGGCTTCCGCTGACCAACCTTACCGATCTGTTTCCGTACTCTTCAACCATTACCTCCCTCCCCCCAAAAGAGGGATCCTCGGTACTCGGCCACTAGTCCGGAAACTTTTTAAAGACCTTGGTCATTTTTGTTACGCTTTGGTCATGCCTGCTCTGTCCTCATCTGCACTTCTCGCGGTCAAAGGACGTCAGCTAATCTTAACCCTGGCGTGAATGCATAGTGATTTGCGTTCCTTTTTGGTTTTTCAAGGTACTCCGTGTGTGTGTGTGTGTGTGTGTGTGTGGTGTGTTTGTCTATCCCATTCACTGGCCTGAAATCAGCAAGGCCTCAGATGACTGTTGCTATGGCAACCCTGTTCATTCAACACCGGGCGCGTATAATGAAGACAATGTGTTTTCCATTTAGATGAGTTTTAGAGGAAAAGAGGGAAGACTTCTGCCAAACAGCTCCACGGAACGCCGGGGAAATATAATCAGGTTTTTCTGTAGTACCAGTTACAGCGTGGCGTGTTCCTGAAGTGGGAGAATGTTACACCCGCATTTAGCCACAATTATGGCGCTGGTCCAATTCATCAACTTGTGAGATTGTATTTCTTACGTTTTAAGCACCGCTCCAAAAGGAAGCAGAGAGGTATACATTCTCCTTTAAAAAAAACAAAAAAAACATAGCAAGCAAATAGTCTATTAATAAATTTCGGATTAAACCGACATTTTCAGCCCTGGTCATTTTATTTAATCCTTAAAACATTTCCACCCCACCTTTCCTCGTGGTTCAAGGCATCCTACAATAATGGCTGAAAAACACTTCCGATGAAATGCCAAATAAAATAACAAACCTCGGGTAACAATTTTTCGGGCTTTCCTATTTCATCTCTCTCTTTTGCCAGTGCTTCAGTGGGAACAGTGTTAAGCAAAACAAATGAAATGTTTTCGAAGAAATGTACATGAAAAATTATTGATCAGCTGAACAGAACACACCTTTATTTGGCCAACGACTAAGGAGTTTTCCTATTCTTTTTCCACTGCTTAAAGTTACACTAGGAACAATCCTTGTTGAAGCACAGACCTGCTTTCCTGAAATCTGTACACAGACAGGGCAGTCCTCAATATAGTTACCTCTTTCTGGGTCCACTGAACTTTAGGACTGTGTTGGAAGAAACTAATCTACATACCAAACAGAATCCCTAAAGCAGAAGCTCACTCCTAGTAGGACCAGATGTCATTTCGGGGGGGATCGCGGGGGATCGCAGTTCCCCCCGGGTGAGGTACGGGGGGCGGGGCACATGACGAAGCCCCGCCCCCTGCTTCCGGCCGCCCCGCTTCCGGCCCTCATTCAGCCAGGAGGAGGCAGGAGAAGAGGGAAGGTAAGTTGCTTCCTCCCTGCCTCTCCCCACCCCTGCCTGCCTGGGGCCAGGGAGGGCCTTCACGGGGCTTCCTTGCACTCCCACCGGCCTTGCAGGTCCACCGCCGGGCCCCTCATGGGGCTCGGCAGTGGAGCTGCAAGGCCGGCGGCCGGGACCATTGGGGGCGGGGTGTGTGGCCTTATGACACACTTCTGGTGATGTCAGGGGGTGTGGCATATGCTAATGAGTTATGCTAATGAGTCCCCCTAGCTCTTTTTCTACGAAACGACCCCTGAAGACTGCCAAATTCCTGGAGATTTGGGGGGTTGGATCCTGGGATTTGGGAAGGGAGGGCACTTGGAGGTGTACGATGCACAGAACCCACCCTCCAAAGCAGCCATTTTCTCCAGGGGAGCTGATCTCTGTCACCTGAATTTTAATTCTTGAGAGATCTTCAGGCACCACCTGGAGGGCTGGAAGCCCTAACTCCTAGACACAGAAACAGGCTTGTTGTTGTCATATTATCTGCCATCTTGCACATGGTTTCACTATCGTATTTCATAGCTGTTCACTGGGATGGGATGGACTAGAAGATCTCCTGGCCCGTCCTGGAGGTTGGCAACCAGTGTCATGAAAAGGGTGGGTGAGTTTTAGTAGGGAGAGAAGCTGGTGAACAGGGCGTAGCCTTGCACCCCTGCCCTTGTTATCAACTCTTTTGCATGGGACTCTGCAGGCTCACACTTATCTAAATATGTGCATCAGGTTTGTTCACAGGTTCAGCTGAACATCTGGAGGCGGGGGAAGCAGCTGCATTTCCGTCATCCCCCCCCCCCCCCGGTCGCTCAGTGCTATTTTTGCTGTGTGAACAGGAATCCGCTCTACGGCAATCGAGTGCACAGGATCCCGGCAATGAAAACGCCACGTCTTCCATGTCTGAATGAAGTTTACCTCATTTACCGTTTTTGAAAGTGGAGCAATCATATTTTCTATATGCAGGTTATGTACCAAATCAAGGACAAATCCACTGCTTGCATTAATGAGGACCTCTATGAAATGTGATAAGGATTGATTTTTGCATTTCCCTTAGGAAACACATTCATACCATCTAGCATTCTAAAGAAAACATAGTGGATGAGTCCTGAAAAACAGGAAAATGTACCAAAAAAGGAGGAGTTTCTTCCTTTCAAAGAGTAGCAGCCGGCAACCGGGATGCGGGGCTCCTACAAGGAATTTGCCTCCTGTTACGATCTTTGTTAAGTCCAGGGCTGTTCATTATGAAGCAAGTAAAGTGTGCTGACACCTTGCAGCCGACACACGGAGACCCTATGGAATCTGAATTACAAAATCTTTACAGTGCTGCTGACAACACTTGCTATCCTTGAATTTAGGGATTTCCAGGGGTCATTTCCTGCAGGAGCGCACAGGAGCGGAGCTCCGGCAGTAAAGAGCCCAGGAGGCGGGCACATGCAACAAGCCCCACCCCCTGTTCCCAGCAGCCCTCAGTCAGAGCAAGAAGCAGCCAGGTAAGCTGCAGAGCCCCCCGGCCCAAAACGGCACCTTTAAGACCAAGTTTTATTCAGGTACAAGCTCTCCCTCCTCTGCGAGGACAGATCTGCTATGTTCCCCCCCCCCCAATAGCTAACAATCCAAAAGAGTCCAGGGGAGCCTGAGCGGTGGGTGTTGCCTTCTGACACACTTCCGGTGATGTCAGGGGTGTGTGTGGCATATGCAAATAAGTTATGCTAGTGAGTTATGCTAATGAGCTCCTGCGCCTCTTTTTCCACGAAATCAGTCCTGGGGATTTCACCCCATGTAGGCTACACGGCCCCTTACTTTTATTCTCTGCAGAACTCCCAACAGCGTAGAGCCTTTTCCTGGGCCAGGTTTAATGTTATGCCATCAGCCGTTCTATACGGTAGATTCCAAAAGCTTCTTCTGCTAGACTTTGCCTACGTGAGTTAAAATGCATAGAAACAATCTCGCGTGTCCCTTTTCATTGTCCTTGTTATGTAAACATTCCTTTTAAGTATCTCGACCCTGTTCCTGGAAATAAGATGGGACCGCCGGATCACGTCAAGGTCCAGTATGTTCTGAAAGATTCTCTTCCTGGCATAACTGAGGAAGTTGCTTCATGTCTTCAATGTGCCATAAAAATGTGTCAAGATAAGATACAGTGATGACCACTGTTCCCTCTAAGCTGAGTTAGTGTGAGCCGGCTCACAGTTTTTTAGCCTCCGGCTCACACATTTTCGTCTCAGCTCAGGAAGGGACGGCTCCAGAGCAAACTAATCGATGCAGCAGCCAAATCACTCGCTCACAACTTTAATGCCGGTACCTCACGAAGTAGAATCTTTGCTCACAAGACTCCGCAGCTTAGAGGGAACATGGGTGATGACTTGATGCTAAAGTTAAACTTTAACTGTACAAGTCTTTCTTTCTTTCTTTCTTTCTTTCTTTCTTTCTTTCTTTCTTTCTTTCTTTCTTTCTTTCTTTCTTTCTTTCTTTCTTCTTCTAACGATGATACAATTTGTCTTTGTTTATTCTGTATGCCATTAAGGGTCCGATGTGATTTGACCCTGTGAAATTCCACATCATGAGGGTTTCCAAGACCAGAGTCCTGCAGAGCAACCTCAGGTCTCCCTTGGTGGCTTCCCCTCCAAGCACTGACCCTGGCCATGCCTGCCTAGCGTTCGGAGACTCACCAGGTCGGGCTCCGCTGTTAGCGGTATAAAATCTAACTGGTTGGTTGATATTGACAGTCATTTCACCCAGTTGCTCATCTCTCCACCCCCCCCCAAAAAAAAACTAGGGTTGCCAACTGCCGTTTGGGACATTCCTGAAGGACGGGGGGGGGGGGAACCCGGAGAGGGACGGTTTGGGAAGGAGAGGGGCCTCAGTGGTGTCTGACGCTCCACCCCCAAAATCTCCAGGTATTTTCCAACCCAGAACTGGCAACCCTACTCCAAGGTATAAGGACAGGTGGACTCACGTCCTAGCTGTATCTGAAGAAGTGAGCAGAGACTCACAAAAGCTCCTACCCTGCCACAAATTTGGCTAGTCTTTAAGGTGCGACTGGACTCTTGTACAGCTGCTATTGTACAAAGTGTACAAACTGCTGGCTGGAGAGCCAGTTTGGTGTAGTGGTTAAGTGTGCGGACTCTAATCTGGGAGAACCGGGTTTGATTCCCCACTCCTCCACTTGCACCTGCTGGATGACCTTGGGCAAGCCATAGTTCTGATAAGAGCTGTCCTTGAAAAAGAGCAGTTTCTGTCAAGAGCTCTCTCAGCCCCACCTACCTCACAGGGTGTCTGTTGTGGGGAGGGGAAGGGAAAGGAGTTTGTAAGCCGCTCTGAGACTCCAAGTGAAGGGCGGGGTACAAATCCAATCTCTTATTCTCTTCTTCTTCTTCTTCTTGTGCTTTTCTGCTTCTAACGGACAGGCTAACATGGCTGTCCATTTCGTTCTACGTAAACCACAGTTTAGGGCCTTCGATTAGGAGGCCTAGTTAGAATTGCCTAGTTAGGATTGCTAGCCAAACGCTGACAACCAGGTGAAGGGCTTGTTGCTCCGATGGTGCAACCTCACTTTTGGAAGTGGTGTCATGGCATTGGAGCACTGCTCTAGCATTCTACCACAGAGTTTCAGTGGAATCCGAAAGCACTATCCTAATGCAATGGTGTCGCTTCCGGTTCCCCCCCCCCCGAAAGTGACATTGTGCTGCCAGAGCAATGACCATTCCCCACACTTTCCCCCCCCCCGCTGTTGCCCTACTGAGCCGCGCACGTGTGTGTCAGGGGATGCCAACTGAAGGTCTGGTCTAGGCCTGGTCCCTGAAATTTGCCTCTTTTCATTAAAGGCCTGGAGAAGAAGGCTGTTCCCTGAAACTTCAACTCACGTTTGGAGAACCGGTAGTCCTAACTGGCCCTGTGCTAGGGAAGAAGAGAAATACAGGTATTTGGGAAACTGAAGCCACAAGATGAGAGTGACCCTCCTTCAAATGAAGGACTGAGCAAAGGCCTTTTTCAAGATTCAAAAGCTCAGTTTGAAAGATTTAAAAGTTCAGTTCTGAGAGAACGCTAAAAGCCCAAAGTGTTTGGTTTTATGCCAGAGGGTTGTTTTTTAACAAAACAAACAAAACAAAAACGTTTTCCTCCACTGTAACAAACTCTCTCTGCAAAACATCCAGTATTTTTAGCATTGTGCACAGCGTGACAGTACTCCTCTTTTGCCAGTTACGCCAACCAAAAACCCAGGGCCTCCACGGCCCTTCTGCAAACCTCTGTTCAGTGGGTGTGACATTGTTTTCATTTGCAGACACACACCCGGGCGTTATCTGTGGAGGTTTGAGTGTTCATAATACTGTACAGCAACAGCGATGGTTTAATTTCGTGCTGCAACACCCTAATGACTTTATTGTTTCGACTCCTATTCCAATTCCGGCTGCTATTACCATTTAAACACCTGTGTTATCAGAAAGACCCACATGAATGGTCTCTGGGTAATTTAGTTACATTACAAAAGGCTAATTCAATGGAAGGTTGTGCATTTCTCTAAGTCTGACTTGAGCCATTTTGCTCTCCTAGAATGTACTGATAAGAGGTGCCACGCCAGGTCATACTGGTTGATCTATGGCAGATATTTTGGTTTCATGCCATTCACTGACTGCTCGATTTGGTTGTCCTGCTCCAACGTAGAGACTCAATATACATACAGTCATTATCTTGTAGGAGTTCCACAGGGTGTGAACATGCTAATGCAGGAGCTTTCCTGAGGAGGTTCTTTTGCATGTGGATTGGCTGTTGAAATTCTAATCTTATCTGTAGTGGTATTGTCAGATGTAGAGCCTTTTGTGTTTTTCAGGACAGGAGACCATGCCCTATTTATTTTTAAACTCTCTTCTTTCCTGTCGAAATTGTGTTTATGTTTATGAATTTCAATGGGATTTCAAACATAAATAGGGCGTGGTTTCCTGTCCTGAACACAGCCTAGGGGACTCCTACAAGATTATGACTCAGCCCTACCCCACCTTCTGGAGTAGGTATAAATTACCTGCCTACCATTTTTCTTCTCAACTTGACACAGAGAGTACTCCGTCTTTCTGTGTTATACCTCTGAGGATGCCAGTCACAGTTACTGGCGAAACGTCAGGTTCTACAATGCCAAGAGCACGGCCAGACAGCCCGGAAAATCTACAGCAACTAGTGAACTCCGCCCGTGAAAGCCTTCGACAACAGATTATTTTATCCATGTTTGTAAGCCGCAGTGAGCTCCAGAAGGAAGAAAGAGGACAAGTGCAAGCTTTAAATAAATAAGTCAATAGACTTCTCCGCTCCCTGCCTTTCTTCTGTTTCCCAAGGTTGCCCTCCACATCCTCCTTCTGTGATGAAAGGGAATGTAAACCATTCCTTTAGTCATTGCTTCTCTTTGGGTTACCAAGGCCCCGTTCACACGAAGGATTTGCCGTGCTAAAGGCACCAATGTCATGTGGATTTTCAGGGCGCGATCACACCGCAACATCTGGGAAGCGTAGCGCACCCGTGGCCAACCCGTGGCATCCCGCCAAAGATGCGCAGTAAAAAAGTACCTCGGAAAGTGCACTAGTATTCGGAAAATGCAGGGCAGGGGTGGGTGTCTGACCGTGGGAGCGCTAGTATCCCGTTGCATCCGGCGCCTGTCCACGTCTTGTCGCAAACCGGATGTTTTCCGTAAGCACATGCGCACAAACGCGTAACTGAAAGCAGTGCTGCTCCGCGGAACTGCGCATGTGCACAAACGCGAAATGCTTCTTTGCCACGCTCCAGCATCGCCGTGTGATCGCCAGCTAACAGCCTAAGTGTGAAGCCTCGGGGGACCCTCTGATCGGGCTACTGCGCTTTATTTTGCCCCGGGGCGAACAACCACCCCCCCCCCCCCCGCGTTATCTGGCCCGTGTGACCGGGGCCCAAGACTAACTAAGGGCAACATTTCTTAGTGTTTTTGGGGCGGAAGGGATTGTGCCCACCTCCCACCCTATGACACGGAAAACCGCAGCAATTCCTCTGCCTCAGAAATCAATAAGGATGTACTCATCGTATCGACCTGTCACTTTTAAAAGGCTTCTGTTCCAAGGCATGCTTTTTATGCTAGGGCAATGAATGAACTGCACGATAATATTCCGGACCACAAATTTAAGACTTTTTTTTTTTAAGTCTACTCTACCAAATCAAGAAGGAAACATATACCTGAATATTACCTTTGCTGGAAAACACCATTCGGGTGAACACTTAAGAGTTACCGGCAACGTTTGAAATACGTTTGCCAACCTCCAGGTGGCGGCTGGAAATCTCGCCAAGTTACTCATACGGAAAAGCGGGGGAGAGTATGTCCCTGCCTTGGAAGGGGGCGTTGAGGTCCCACCCCGCCCCGAACTTCATCCTCTCCAGACTCCATCCAGCAAATCTCCAGGAATTCTCCAGCCCTGAGCTGTAGGGCTGCCAAATCCTTACAGAGGGAAGTGACGCTAGGACGCCGGGCACGCTGTGGGTGGGGCCACGGCCATACAAGGGAAAACTCTATCGTTTTCCTTTGTATGGTCGTGGCCCCGCCCCCAGCGTGCCCGGTGTCATGACATCACTTTCCTGTGACGCGCATGCGCACCAGGAACCAACCTGGAGTCCCCCGCCAGAAGGGTAAGTGCCACTTGGCAACCCTACTGAGCTGGCAACCCTAATCTGGAACTCGTTTTCACCCTGCAGAAAATGTAACAAAATACTCATGAACCCTAATGCAGCTATCAAACTTAATCGCATCCAACAGCACAAAAATTAAATGCATTAAAGCTTCCCACCCATGCAGTAAATGATTCCCCCCCACCCCGTTAGCAAAGTCTTCTGCTTTTGCTTCTTGCATCTATTATTGGGGGGGCGGGTAGGCTGCCTTTGATCAGGGAGGTACAATTCAGCAACCACAGTCAATAGCCCCTGTTAGACCTGTCCTCCGTTTATATCGAGAACAGGGCTTCGAGGGAATTTTTTTTTTTTTAAGGAGTGAAGATTCAAGGATGCCACGTCTCGAAAAGAGCAATACGCAACCAGTTCCTGCCAGAAACGTCGCTGGTTATATTTAATATAAATAACCGTACACAGGTTAGCGATACTGTGAGTTAACACAAAAAAAATAATTTTAAAATCTCATTGAGTTTAGGTCCATTCTAAGATGTAATTAAGAATGACACTGTCTCTCCCACCCCTCTTTGGAAGGGAACACGGATACTAGCATCCCTTGTGTATTATAAATGTAAATATCTTTGCCTTGACAGAAGATTCCTCTGCTGATGGGAATCATAATGAAGTGCTCTTCCTGTGATCTCCGCGTAGGAAGCCTTGTTTCCACTCCGGTATCAAGAGACACTTAACAGTTTTCATGTTAAACACTACAGAAGCCTACATTCTACACGGCGTTCGGTGTCGTTTCAAGAATGGGTCATCACCGGGGCCAGATTGATCATTAGGCTCATGACGCCTGAAGGTTCTGCTGCAGCCAAGCGGAGGGGTCGCGTACTAACAAGACGACATGAGAACACTTCAGCACGAATGAGGGTCTCGTTGGCTCTTTATGCGGACTCTTAAGGTCTGCATTACACTAAGCAGGGCTATTTTGGGGCAGGTACGCACAGGAACGGAGTTCCGGCTGGCTCCTGAGTTGGCCACGCCCAGCAGGAGCTCATTAGCATAACAGGCCACACCCAACAGCAGAAACGCATTATTAAGAATCTCACGCCCCTCCTGTTTCAGAAGGTAGGTCAGAGAGCCCACACCCCTTGCAAGCTAAAGTCAAAGATTTGGTTTGACAAAGATTGCCTGGAGGCAAAAAGAGTACTTATTCGAGCTTATGCTAATTACATTGGTCTTTATGCCACGAGAGAGTTAAGTGCCTACCTAGCCCTACTAGAAAAAAAACGATCTTATAAAAATTTAATTAAAAGAAAGAAGAAAGATTATGCTAGGGAAGCATGGAAGGCTCTAATCCAAGCTGCCAAGGAAAAGAACTCCGCTTTGTTTTGGAAGATGGTCTCCAATCAAAAGCGAAATAGTACCTTAACGAGGGAATCTTATATTCCCCCTGAAACCTGGATCTTTCATTTCCAGAACTTGTACCATGATAATCATACCCCCTCCTTTATGTCCACAGTTTTCAGTGACCTGCCTAGCTGGCCCTCAGTCTCCCCAGCAGAGATCTCAGCACTGATAGGCCAACTTAAAAGAGGAAAGGCCCCCGGCCTTGATGGAATCCCTCCTGAGTTTCTGAAGGAAAATATGAATTGGTGGGCACCCTTCCTAGCACACCTTTTTACCTATATCGATAGAACAGGGAGGGTGCCAAGCGAATGGGGGGAGTCGGTGGTTGTTCCTATCTATAAAAAAGGTAATCAAAAAGATCCTGCAAATTACAGGCCTATTAGCTTACTAAGTGTCATTAGCAAATTGTATGCCAAACATCTTCTGGAAAAATTTACACATTGGATGGAGAAAGAGGATATATTGAACCAGGAGCAAGCTGGGTTTAGGCAGGGTAGGTCGACAATGGACCACTGCCTTCTTCTTCGGCATCTCATTGACAAATACTCTGGCAAGGGCCCCTCGTCACTTTACGCTGCGTTTATTGATCTTAAAGCGGCCTTCGACTCCATTTCTAGATCTATATTATGGAGAAAACTTGAAGCCTCTACAATAGACAGGAGACTTTTAGTGCTCATTCGTGCCCTTCATGAACAAACATCTTTGAGGGTTAGATATACCAGGTTGGGGCATTTGACTGATAAAATTCCCACTTTAAAGGGAGTTAGGCAGGGATGTATGTTAGCGCCTGCGCTTTTTAACTTTTACCTCAACGATGTTGTTGGATGTCTAAATGATGTAGATTTTCACCCTCCTAAACTGGCTCAGCGCTCCATCACTATACTTTTATATGCCGATGATGCTGTTATTCTTTCTAGAACCCCAATTGGATTGAGAAGGGCACTTAAGAAGTTTGCTAGCTACTGCAGTGATCAGGAGCTGGATATTAACTATGCGAAGACAAAGGTGATGGCCTTTGGCAGGAGACCCAAATTAAGAAAGTGGAGTGTAAACGGCCAGAATCTTGAACAGGTAGCTAGCTTTCGCTACCTAGGCATGATCATCCAAGCCTCTGGATCTAAGACTGCCCATAGCCAGGCAGCAGCATGCTCGGGTGAAAAATCCTCTCACGGTATACTTAAGTTTTTCAGATCCCAAGGGGGATACTTTGTACCAGCAGCTATAAAACTTTTTAAGGCTAAAACACTTGCCCAGATGCTTTATGGTACGCTGCTTGGAGCGCCTTCCTCTAGCTATGCCCCCTTGGAGCTAGTTCAATCGAAGTTTTTAAGAGCAGTGCTTCAAGTTCCTAGATGCGTATCTAATGCAATGGTAAGGCTAGAGACGGGCATGCTGAAGGTCGAAGCCATGATTGCCTTACACTCCATCTTCTATTGGTTGAAGATAAATTTAAATCCGTGTGGACTAGTGCCTCTGATTCTGACTGATTCCTTTGAATCTGAATGGCTGGTCGCTGTTAAGCGAAAAATTTCACTCTTGGGGGATTTTCCTCAAGCGCTTTTGAAAATGGGTGGTGACCGAGCTAAGTTAGAAATTAAGCAGAGGATCAAGGACACCGAACGCCAACTAGATCTACAGGTGTCTCCAACTTTTATAGCGCCAACTAGTAATAAATACATTGTTGCACAGGCCCCATATTTAGCTGTTCTGGAGTCCCGTAAACTCAGAAGGGCTTACACTTTGGCTAGATGCTCTGCCTTACCTTCTGCAGTTCTTGAGGGCAAATTTAAAAAATTACCCCGAACAGAGAGGTTATGTATGTGCGCGTTGGGGGAGATCGAATCTCAGGAGCATGTATTCTTAAGGTGCCCATTATTTGAAGAGGCACGCACAAAACTCATTGAGCCTTTTTTGGCAGGCACGTCTGATCAGGATAAGATGGAAAACTTGTTTTTTAACCTTGAACATACAGCGCTCCATCAGATTGCAAAATTTTGCTCCTTGGTTATAAAAGCTCATCAGTGCCCTGGTTGTCACTTCGGTTAGGACTGTTTGATTTTAACTTTTACTCTTTCCAAGTCATCTTAGTTCCTTTCCTTTTATCGTGTTTTATTGTAATCTTAAGTCTGGTTTTAGCGACCAAAATGATTGTATAATGTTATTTTTTAGTACCTTGTTGCACTTTGGAAATTTTACTATTAGGCCATTGTAGTTTATTTGTATTTCTATGGTTTTATTTTGCTGGCTGGGTGCCGTAACAATAAAATTCATTCATTAGAATTGGCTACATTAGGGGGGGTGTCCTAACATGCAAAGGAGTCCCTGCTACAAAAAAAGCCCTGGGTTTTGACAACAAACAAGGTAAACAGAACAACAAGCAAAAGGTGGGTGTGGCTGGATAACCACACTTCTGGTAACATGTGGGTGCGGCCTAATGTGCTAATGAGCTGTGCTGTCAGGGGCATGGCCTGATATGCTAATGAGGTCCTGCTGTTGGGTGTGGCCTATTATGCTAATGAGTTCCTGCTGGGCTTTTTCTACAAAAAGAGCCCTGAGTCACTAAGCCGGTGGTGGCGAACCTATGGTACGGGTGCCAGAGGTGGCACTCAGAGCCCTCTCTGTGGGCACGCGTGCCATCGCCCCAGCCAGGCCCAGACCACCATTAAAGTGTCGAATTCTCTGCCGAATAATTTTAAGTAAATGAAAGGATTTGGGATTGCTTTCCTTACTTTGTTTGGATCATCTTACGTTAACGTATGAGTTGTTTTTTCTAAAGTAAAACCTCAGTATTCAGGTTAAATCGCCGTGCGGGCACTTTGAGATCAACAAATGGGTTTTGGGTCGCCGTTTGGGCAGGCGGTCTCTAAAAGGTTCGCCATCACCAGTGTTCCCTCTAAGCTGAGTAAGTGTGAGCTAGCTCACAGTTTTTTTAGCCTCCAGCTCACAAATTTCTGTCTTCGCTCAGGAAGGAGGGCTCCAGAGCAAACTAATTTATGCAGCCGCCAAATCGCTCGCTCACAACTTTAATGCCCAGTAGCTCACAAAATAGAATTTTTGCTCACAAGACTCCACAGCTTAGAGGGAACATTGGCCATCACTGCACTAAGCCCTAGGGTTGCCAGCCTCCAGGAGGTGGGTGGAGATCTCCTGGGATTACAATTGGTCCCCCAGGAGAGAGAGGTCAGTTTGCCTGGAGAAAATGGCCGCCTTGGAAGGTGGGGTGCTATGACACTGCGTCCCATTTAAGTCCGTCCTCTCCCCAAGCCCTGCCGTCCTCAGCCTCCACACCACCCCAACCCCTCCCCCAATCTCCTGGTATTTCCCAGCCCAGAGCTGCCAACCCTACAGAGCACCCACAAAGGTACAAAAAAAAATCCTCAGTGCCTCATTTCAGAAGACAGAATACATTTTATGCAGCGTTATTGGATCCTGGAATTGAATTCCACAACCGCATCATTTCCCTAAAGGTAAAGGTTCCCTTGCTTGAAAGCCAGTCGAATCCGACTCTAGGGTTGCGGTGCTCATCTCCGTTTGAAAGCCGAAGAGCCAGCGCTGTCCGAAGACGTTTCCGTGGTCATGTGGCCGGCATGACTAAACACCAAGGCGCACGGAACGCTGTCACCTTCCCACCGAAGTGGTACCTATTTATCTACTTGCAATTTCTTGCTTTCGAACTGCTAGGTTGGCAGGAGCTGGAACCAGAGACGGGAGCTCACTCCGTCATGGGGCACACTCGGGTCTGCTGAACTACCGGCCTTCCACAACCTGCAGTTCAGCGTCTTCACCACTTGAGCCACCGCAGCTCCTGATCGAATAAAGTACGCTTTGCTGAAATCACTCTCCGTCTGCGTACTTTTCATGGGCGACAAAGGTGGGATCCATCTCCCTCGGAACAGAGACCACGTTCAGGACATTGCCGTGAGCCGCCCCCCCCGAATCTCCCTAACCCAGCGCTTATTGGCCTTAATTTGCCCATAATGCTCGCAGGCTGAGGGGAGAGATTCATTTGGGTTATGGTTCTCAGCGCAGGTTATTCAAACTGCCAAAAGCTCAAATAAGCAAAAAATGGTAGCCAATTCAACCCCCTGCCCCAATTCCCTTTTTGGACGTAACACTAAAATACTTATATATTAATTTGAGGCACACAGACCCCTAAGCTTAAGAAAGAGTGGGAGAATAAGCTCACATCTGACTTAACCACTACGAACACAAGGTTTCCACCTAGGTAAGATGCTGTGAGATTCCTGTCTGTTCTTCTGGAGCCATATGGGATGTCAAATAGAACCATTTTGGCAGTGTCCCTGGTCTCACTTTCCCAACATTCAGCATCGACAAGATAACCCACTACTATTCCACTATGACTGTGTGGTTGCTTGATTTTATTATGTGGTTCATAATATCTTACCACAAAATTCCTTAATGAAGTCAGGGCTATCTCATATGTATATATATATACTTCAACCCAACAATCTGCATAGAACAAAAAAGCATACAGAAGGATCTTGGCGAAGATTAGTAGCAGAGGGGAAGAAAGAACAGCAGTCCAGTAATCTTCTGTCATTTTGGTGTTCATGAGGGGCAGAAGCAGGTCTATTTTGGGGCAGGAACGCGCAGGAACGGAGTTCCGGCTGGCTCCCGACTTGGCCACGCCCAGCAGGAACTCATTAGCATAACAGGCCACACCCAACAGCAGAAACTCATTCGGATTGGCTACATTAGGGGTGTGTGGCCTAGCATGCAAAGGAGTTCCTGCTACAAAAAAAGCCCTGGGTTTTGACAACAAACAAGGTCAACAGAATAAGAAGCAAAAGGTGGGTGTGGCTGGATGAACACACTTCTGGTAACATGGGGGTGCGGCCTAATGTGCTAATGAGCTGTGCTGTCAGGGGTGTGGCCCAATATGCTAATGAGTTCCTGCTGTTGGGTGTGGCCTATTATGCTAATGAGTTCCTGCTGGGCTTTTTCTACAAAAAGAGCCCTGGCCGCAGAAGTGCTGTCCAGTTGCAGCGGACTTACGGCCACCCCTTATAGGGTTTTCAAGGCAAGAGATAAGCAGAGGTGGTTCGCCATCGCCTGCCTCTGCGTACTTCCCTGGTGGTTTCCCATCTAAATACTAACCAGAACTGACCCTACTCAGCTTATGAGCTCTGAGTTCCAGAAAAGGTGCCCATATAGTCTGAAATGTATGAATAATATAAAATTGGGTTCATTCACTTAAAAAATTGTACACAAGGGAAGATGTCTGTGGTGATGTACTTAAAGGAAGTTTCACTTCATATTTTATAGGCTATGTCGAAAGAGCGCGGGCAGATAAACAGCGCGGCATGTCCTTACGCACCGCAGCACGAACCTAGATCCCAAACAATAAGAACGCCTTTAATTAAATCTCAGATACTTTAAGACATGAAACAGGTTTCAAAATAATAGCCATTACCAGTCAGATACGACCCCTTACTGGCAAGAAACCACGGCTGGCTTAACAAGCAGTCAGATAGCAATGCTTTTTTTGTGTTTAGCAAACCCCCTTTGCAACAAAGGCACCACATTCCGCAAAGCCCAGTCATATTTACGTGTGCTCGCCAAACTCGTTATCTTTCCGACGTAGTCAAAATACACTTATTAATGTTGCCCTTTCCCAAAGGGGATCCGCTTCATCCTCCCCATCTCCCGTTCCAAAGAGAAGAGGAGGTGAAAGAGAAGACCAATTGCATCCGTGTTAACAGCCGTGTTTTGGGTTAGATTTCCATTCTTGTTGAAAAGCACTTCCCGTTTGGGGCCCGTTTTTGAGACCCGCTGCAAATATATTTGTGTTTTCCCCATAGTATTCTTCCGGGCAGCGTCTCCATTCTTAGGATTCGGTGGGAGCAGAGGTCAGGGAGAAGAACGGTAGCAAAAGACATCGAGACAATGTAGATATTTGATGAGGGGGGTCCATTCCCCACCCCACACATCCGTAGTATCAAAGGTCCAAAACTGAATATGGAATAAGGACATTAGCGAATACTCTCAGGGCTCTTTTTGTAGCAGGAACTCCTTTGCATATTAGGCGACACGCCCCCTAGCGTAGCCAATCCTCCAAGAGCTTACAGAGCTCTTCTTACAGGGGCTACTGTAAGCTCTGGGAGGATTGGCTCCGTTAGGGGTGTGTCGCTTAATACGCAACGGAGTTCCTGCTACAGAAAGAGCCCTGCTCATGGTATCTCTATTGACGAAGGAAGAAGGCTCCTGTTGTATAAGCCAACGGATGATTTACTGAAAATTGTAAACGCCCAGGGGGTGGATGGCCTAACATTAACATTTTGTCTAGTAGCAAATTTGGTGGTGCCCCTCCGATGCCTAGCAGTATGGCCGATAGAGGGCACTGCCCCCAAATCTCTAAGAGTTTCTCAAGTCAATTTTGGCAACCATTAACTGAAAATATAAGGACCAGTAGTTGATACAATGTCTTTCAGAAAGACACACATAGTTCCCTTAACAGAGAAAAAGAAGAAGAGATTGGATATATACCCCGCCCTTCACTACCCAAAAGAGTCTCAGAGCTGCTTACAAACTCCTTTCCCTCCCCTTCCCCACAACAGACACCCTGTGAGGCAGGTGGGGCTGAGAGAGTTCTGACAGAAACTACTCTTTTTCAAGAACAGCTCTGAAAGAACTTGTGACTGACCCAAGGTCATCCAGCCAGGTGCATGTAGAAGAGTGGGGAATCAAACCCGGTTCTCCCAGATTAGAGTCTGCACACTTAACCACGACACCAAACTGTTTTGGTTTTTATATTAACAATGTTGGCGATCAATTTCTGTCAACGTACTAAGTAAGGAGTCAACATAAGCCCGACACAAGAGTATTCGAGATTTGCTTGAAGGGAGCAGGGGGAAGAAACCGATCCTTTGAGGACCGTCTTCTCCCAGATGTTCCTGCCCAGGAACTACGATCCACAGGGAGAGGCCCCTCCTGACTGTCCCGTCAGTCAAAGAAGTTCATCTGACAGGCACACGAGGGACGGGGCCTTTTCAGTGGCAGCCCCATGTTTATGGAGCAGCCTCCCCAGGGAGGTGTGCCCGGCCCGTTCGATCTCTAGGAGGCAGCTGAAGGCAGTTATATTTAGGACTGCATTTAATGAAGGAAGTTCTAAATTGTGATTCTGAATTTTGGCCACCGTGAGCTCCATAAGGAAGAAAGTTTAAAATAAATTAATTGAAAGTGGCTTACAGGAAAGACAGGCCCGTAGCCAGGATTCTGTGGCTTGTGGGGCATTTTTTTTTTCCTGGTGGGGCCGAAGTTAGTGCAGATAGAACAGCTGTTTAGCCAACAGGAAGCTGTTACCAGGATAGATCTCTGAGCTGCAAGCTGTCGACCGCTTTAGATGACAGTTCTCAGCTGCTGCAAGTTAATCACTTCTGCCAGGCTAAGCAACAATTCTGAGAACAAGCCGGCAGGTGGGGGTGATGACTTCTATACTCAAGAAAGCGAACAGTTAGGCAGAAAAACTCTCTTAAAGGAGACCAGTTTCTTGACACAGAGTTAGAAGGGATCCTAGAGGTCACCAACTCCAACCCCCTGGCTCAGTGCGGGAATTAGTCAACTACAGCACCCCACTCTGTTTAAAGGAGCGAACGCCTTTAAAAAAACGTTTTTAAATGACTGAAAAGAGCATTTACAGGAAAAATTTATTGTGGAGCTGTGCCATTAAGAAAGGGGTAGCCGCCAAAAGCCCCACCATAGCTACAAACCTGAGGAAAGAAGCTGGTATCCACAGAATTATCCAGAGGATTTTCTCTGAGCCTTAAGGGAAAGAAAGCGCTGAGAATTCAGCCGTGAAAGCAGAACTTTTCATCCCTTGATTGAATCCTACCACCTGAAGTAACTCAGAAGGACCGAAGATGGCTTTGGGTGTTCTCCCTGGATGTTAGTTTCAACACCTCTGCCATGGGATCACCATTAAAATCCTATTTAAATTGAAGTTTCTTGGTGGGAGCGAGAGGAAAAGGCCTCCCCCACCCTTCAAGAAAATGGCCCAAAGTGATTAAAAAGCACACAAGATGTAATGTATTGAAATGATTACATGAATCACCTCATAGGACTCCCATGTTAAGCTTCGAGCCAGACCAGGGCTCCTCTGAGCGAACTTCCTATTGGTCGCTTCGTAACAGCGACCAATCAGAACGATACCATTCCCTAGGAGGGAAAGACTCCCATTGGTCTTTATCCTAGCAATCTCATTGGTTGTTATTTGTAAATAGGCGTGGCTACATTAGCCCGGTTATGTTTAAAAGGAGCATAAGCTCCCACTGTTTTCTGTTCTGGTTTCTTACTGAGTTAGTGCTTGTTTGTTACTTCTAAATAAAGCTGAATCACTTGCTGAATCACTCTACGAGTCCTTTGTTAGCGCGATCTAACAATTGGCGACGAGGATGGGATGTTAGAGCAGGTAGGCAGCCCTGCGGACATCCACACTTCGGACTCGGAAGGAAGCGAGCAGAGCACAGCAGCCGATCCGGCGGAGGCGCCACCAGCTCCGGTGCCCAAGTCTCCCCCGATGGCTGGAAGCCAGAAGTTCGAGTGCTTCGAACCCTCCTCAGAAGACTGGGACTCCTACCTGTCCAGGTTCGAGTTCCATCTGGAGACCCACGACATCACCGATGAGGCGAAGAAACGAGCATGCCTCCTGAGTTCCTGCGGGAAGGGGACCTTCGACATAGCCAGGTCGTTGGTGGCCCCAACTGATATAAAGACTGTCACCTACGCTGACATCACGGAGAAGCTTAAGGCTCACTATTCTCCACAACCGTCGGAGATCGCCTGCCGGCACGCTTTTTACAAGCGGAACCAGGCCGGAGGCGAGACCATCGCAGATTTCGTGGCGGCCCTTCGCAAAGCCGCACGGCCATGTAATTTCCACAACGTGGAGGAAGCCCTCAGAGACCGTCTCGTCTGCGGTCTCAAAGATGAAAGGCTGCAACAGAGGCTGTTCGCCCGCACCACCCTGACCTGGGCAGTGGCCTACGAAGAGGCCGTGGCCGCGGAAGCAGCGGAGAAGTCCACGAAGGAGGTCCGCCAGCGGGTGGCAGAGCCCAGTATACACGCTCAACGAGACAGCGAGGGCGAAGACGCGGATGATGACGTCAACGCGGTTCGAGGCAAGCGGACCCCAGCGAAGACTACCAACGTCAAGCCTTGCTCCGGTTGTGGCGGGAAGCACCAGCGCGGCTCCTGTTGGGCTCGTGATGTCGACTGCAGAGCGTGTGGGCGGCGTGGTCATCTGGCCAGAGTCTGCAGATCAGCGAAGAAGGATCCCTCAACTAACAACCGGTCAGCGCAGAGGGGCACTCCAGTCAGCACCCAAGGCAAGACCCGTTCCTCAGCATCGGAAGCAAGCTGCCAGTTGACGGCGACCTTGTCGAGCGCATCGGCCGTAAATCGCACCAGCAGCCAGGGCAAGATCACCGTGACTCCACTCCTCGACGGCCGACCCTGTACAATGGAGGTGGACTCAGGATCGTCCGTGACGGTGATTTCTGCCGCGTCCTGGCGCCAGTTGTTCCCGAACCGAAGCCGGCGGCGGCTCCAGCCTGCGGGAACCAGAGTGTCCGACTTCCAGGGCAACCGAATTCCCTTGGCCGGACGGGACTCTGTTACTGTTGAGTATAAGGGGAAATGTGTTAAACTGTCATTCCTGATTGCAGAGGGAGACCGGGTTAACCTGCTAGGGTTAGATTGGTTTGAGCCATTGGGCATCGGTATTTCTGGGATTAACAGGATGTCTGAAAATAAATGGGGCATGCTGTACGACCTGTTCCCTGATGTATTTGCCGAAGGGTTGGGAAGGTACAAGGGCCCCCCGGTTGCGTTTGACTTAGATCCGTCAGTCAAACCTATTAGGTTGAAGTATCGGAAAGTACCTGTGTCTCTCAAACATAAGGTGGAAAAAGAGATTGACAAACTAGTTGAGCAAGGGGTTTTAGAGCCAGTACCATACAGCAAATGGGAGACCCCGATCGTAACCCCTGTCAAATCAGATGGGTCCATACGACTATGCGCCGATTACAAATGTACGATTAACAAGGCGCTGCAGCAACATTCGTACCCGGTCCCGGTAATAAGCCACATTTTGGCTTCCCTGGGGGGTGGCAAGATTTTCGCCAAATTTGACCTGGCCCAGGCATACCAGCAGTTGCCTGTCACCCCGGAGGCTGCCGAGGCCCAAACAATTGTAACCCACCAAGGGGCTTTTAAAGTGAACAGGCTGCAATTCGGGGTCAACGTAGCACCTGGGATTTTTCAGGGCCTCATGGAACGTCTACTAAGGGGGGTACCTGGCACAGTGCCCTATTTTGACGACGTGCTGATTGCGGGCGGGTCTGAACAGGAACTACTGGACCGGGTTAAAGAGGTCCTCAGGCGTTTTCAAAATGCCGGCCTCAGAGTTAAGCGCTCAAAATGCACGCTCGGGGTGGAAAGTGTGGACTTCCTGGGGTTTCGCATTGACGCAGAGGGAGTCCACCCCACGGATGAGAAGGTATCTGCAATCCAAAACGCCCCCAGGCCGGTGAGTAAGAAGGAGCTCCAATCCTTTTTAGGACTCCTGAATTTTTATCATGCGTTTTTACCGCATAAGGCATCAGTGGCGGCCCCTTTGCACGCGCTTTTGCACAAGGAGGCAAAATGGAAGTGGGGGCAGGCCGAGGAAAAGGCTTTTGTGGGAGTCAAGGAGCTGCTGACATCTAATGCCGTACTCACGCATTATGATGAACACAAGCTCCTGGTGTTAGCTGCTGACGCTTCACCGTTTGGAGTAGGCGCAGTTTTAAGCCATCTGATGCCTGATGGGAGCGAAGCGCCTATCGCTTTTTATTCTAGATCACTATCTGCGGCAGAGCGGAACTATGCCCAGATAGACAAGGAGGGTCTGGCGTTGGTAGCGGCTGTCAAAAAGTTCCATGATTTTATTTTTGGCAGACGATTTTTGCTGGTCACTGACCACAAGCCGCTACTGGGGATTTTTGCGCCCGATAAGCAATTGCCAAACATCATGTCCCCACGCATGCTTAGATGGGCGATATTTTTGCAGGCTTATGATTTTGACTTAGAGCACCGGCCTGGGAAAGCGATTGGGCATGCGGATGCCCTCAGCCGGTGCCCGGTGCCGGACATTGGCGCAGACCCTGCCCCCGCCTGTGAGGTCTTGGCAATTGAGGAGCTTCCTCGACCCCCGGTATCATCCAGGGACATTGCAGCACACACGGCCAAGGATAGCGTGCTGTCCCGAGTATTAAACTGGGTTTGGAGGGGGTGGCCGGTTGGAAGCGTTGAACCGGAGTTCGGCCCTTACAAAAGCCGTCAAAATGAACTATCCATTTCTAAGGGCTGTGTATTATGGGGGAACAGGGTGGTGGTTCCTGACAAACTCAGGACGAGAGTGTTAGAGTCGCTGCACGAGGGTCACCCCGGTATGGTACACACCAAAGCGTTGGCCAGAGGGTATGTCTGGTGGCCGGGGCTGGACAAAGAGATCGAAGAATGGGTACGAGGGTGTCCCAAATGCCAGCAAGTCAGACCCGATCCCCCACAAGCTACACCCCAAGGCTGGGAGTCATCTGGTAAACCCTGGGCCAGATTGCATATAGATTTTGCTGGCCCTCTCCAAGGGCAAATGTTCCTAATTGTGGTGGACGCTATGTCCAAATGGCTGGAGGTCGTGCATATGAAATCGACCACATCACTTGCTGTGATCCATGCGCTCCGCCGACTTTTTGCCACCCACGGGTTGCCTGACGTCATCGTCAGTGACAACGGGCCTCAATTTGTGTCTGAGGAATTTAGGCTCTTCCTCACGAGTAATGGCATACGCCAAATGACTTCGGCCCCTTTCCATCCGGCATCTAATGGCCAAGCCGAACGGATGGTCAGGACGGCCAAAGAGGCCCTGGGTAAAATGGACGAAGGGGACTGGAGCCAGAGGCTGGGCTCCTTTCTTTTGCTGCAGCACACCACCCCCTGTAGTGCTACAGGCCGTAGTCCGGCCGAATTGTTAATGGGGCGGAGACTCACGACCCGTTTGAACCGTATGCACCCAGACCTATCAGAAGATCAGTCCGAGCGTACCACTGCGCAACCGAAGGTGCGCATGTTTGAAAAAGGGGACAAGGTTTTCGCACGAAATTATGCAAACGGGCACTTGTGGCTTCCTGGGGTTATATCCGACTCTGTGGGTACTCGAATGTATGTGGTGCAGTTAGCTG
>NW_015160891.1:204694-213374 GCF_001447785.1 Gekko japonicus | reverse complement strand
CCCATGACCCACTTTCAGAGGCTTCACTCTGAGTCTCAGTGCGGCTTACAATCTCCTTTCCCTTCCCCTCCTCACAACAGACACCCTGTGAGGCAGGTGGGGCTGAGAGAGCTCTCTTTTTCAAGAACAGCTCTTATCAGAGCTACAGCTTGCCCAAGGTCATCCAGCAGCTGCAAGTGGAGGAGTGGGGAATCAAACCCGGTTCTCCCAGATTAGAGTCCACGCACTTAACCACTGCACCAGATTCCCAGATTCCCAGTTTTGGAGAACTGGAAAGGTTGCTCTCACTTTTTGGTGATATTTCTGGTTGTCCCTAATAAATCGGGATGACACCACTGTTGTTTGTCCATTTCCTCCATGGGCCGGTACCCAAGATTTTGGCTTCTGCTTGCTACAGTGAAACGTGCATTTCAGAAGACACATGTGGGATGGCAGTAATGCAGACATCTTGCTGCTTCGGTTGGGTGCTTTTCGTGCCGGAGTCCAAAAGGTAAAGAGTGACTCACCCCTTAGAATAAATAAAAACAAGCCTATTCGTGACTGTTTCTGCAACAGTGACGTTTGCTAAGAGCAGCAAGCTAATTCCCCAGATGCAAAACAGAAGGGCTGAGAGGTTAAGTGGACTGATAGGGCCCGATCCTTCTTCGACACCTGCAGTCTCTGCACGATAGTCGTGTCACACAGAATGGATCAAAAGGACACCAAAAGGAGTTATGTCTGTGTGATATCCTAACATGGTTACTCCAGCGGGTCACAAATAAACATATATACTGGCTGTGTGATTAAAAGCCCCTAAACACAAGGAGGAATTTCAGACAGACGATATAATCCGGAAGAGGAATGGTTCCCAAACAGTTTCTGGTCTGTCATTTCAGACAGAACGATTTTAGAACCGGTTCCATACCGGAATATATTTGTAATTTCAGACACAAATGCTTCTGTCCCATTTAGGAAACGGGGCTGAAGCGTTTTACCTGTCAACCGCTTCCAAGTAGTCTTCAGTTTCCTCTCCCGGTTCCAACGCTATTTCTCCGCCGGTGTTCGCCCGCGTGGGGAATCTCTTGGTTTTTTTGGGGGGGGGGGGAACGTTCACTTTATAGCATTATAGCGCTGTAACGGAACAGCAGCATATCAACGCCATTGGAATGGCTGGAGAGGTTTTTTGTAGTGCTATAGCGCTATAAAGTGAACTTAAAAAAAAAAAGCCGGAGATCGCCTGCGCAGGCGAAAAACGGCGGGGGGAAAGCGGTGCAGTCTGAAATGGCAAACCATTTTACTGCCGGAGCTCCGCTCCTGTGCGCTCCTGCAGGAAATGACCCCTGCTCCCGACATAGACGCGTGCTCAATGTGGCCCTCAGCAGCTGCTGGAGCCCTGATTCACCCACAGCCTCCTCTCTAAGGTCCTTCTCATCCCAGTTAATCCAGCCCCCTTAATGAAGTACCAGTCACTGTCTCTCCTCCTGATCGAAAAGGGGGTCCCCTCTTACCTATTAGGCTGGATAATATATTTGCACTTAGTGCAGGAAAGGTCAGGATTCCTTCAATGTCAGCAAGCTACTGGGAGTCATTTACAATGCAGAGTGTCGGCCTCTCTCCTTTCCTTGCCAGGGCTGGCCAAGCCACTATCTGATCTGTCCCCTTAGCCTTCAGTTAACCTTGTAACAATGCCAGGTCCCTGAAAGCAATCAGGATTGCTTTTCATCGATTTAGTGGGAAGTCGGGGGTTTTTGCGTGAGGATGCATTATCGTCTCAGCGTGTGTGTTTTTTTAAAAAAGGTCTGTCTAAAACGAAGCTGATAAAAATCAACTCCTAAGAGGCGGCTCGGGGGGGAAAAATTTCAAAAGGGTCAGATTCTGTAAGAGGCGGGCGAACAGACTTTAAATCAGAGCCTTTCTGTGCAGCAGAGAGCCCAACGCACGCAGTTTAACGGCCAGGGTCGCGCAATGGCTCTGTTCCGCTGGATCTTTTATCCGAGCGGAGCTGGAGCTTTTTCAAGGTTCAGCGCGTCCAGTAGGTCATTACCCACTCTTGTTATGAGGACTGTTCATGCACCAGGTTTCATTCCCCAGCCAGGCCCTGACGTGGACGCTCTGTGCTCTCACAGATTGGGGTGGGGGGGGGGGGGGGGGGGGAGAAGTCCTCTTGCAATTTCCCCCCCAGAGAGGCCCGATGCTGAACAAATGCCTTGATCTCATCAGTCCGTGCACAGAAATCCTCCTCTTGGACTAAGGATACAGCGGCGGTTGAAGGAAGGAGGAACTGCATCAATGCCATAATTTGGGGGGGGGGGGATTGCAAATGTTATGTTTGGCTGAGTTTGTGATTCGGGGAGTATATATGTAGGTGGCGAAGGAATGCACAGGGCTTAAAAGCCATTGTTACGACTGCACTTATTTCCCTAAGACTTTACGAACAGTAGCTTTTAGGAAGTTCCTTTTCCCGTGACCCCACTGGCAACGCCATTCATCTCCTCTGCCTGGTTGTGTTTACCATTTAAAACTGCCTCCCACGCACTTTCCCCATATAAACACAGTGGGTGGCGTTCAGTGGCACACACATTCAGCAAACGCCTCTCTGATCCCTCAGCGGGAGTCAGGAATGGATGAACTTGGGATTCTCAGCTCTTTGGGTCCTGTTACTTCCTCCCCCAAAGCGTCTGATACCTTGAAGACAGGAACCACATCACAAGAACTAGCTGATTTCTCCTGGGGTCGTTTCGAGGCACACGGGTTTGCAACGTTTCCACCAGAAATCGGTGGAAATCTTTGGAAAAAATGAAAAAAAAAATGCTTCATTAGCACTTCCTTGGGAGGAAAGCGATGGCGAACCTAAACAGCATGATAAAAAGTAGAGGCATCACTCTGCCAACAAAAGTCCGCATGGTCAAAGCAATGGTATTCCCAGTAGTCATGTATGGCTGCGAGAGTTGGACTATAAGGAAGGCCGAGCGCCGAAGAATAGATGCTTTTGAACTATGGTGCTGGAGAAGACTCCAGAGAGTCCCTTGGACTGCAAGGAGATCAAATCAGTCAATCCTAAAAGAAATCAACCCTGACTGTTCCCTGGAAGGCCAGATAATGAAACTGAAGCTCAAATACTTTGGCCACCAAATGAGAAGGGAGCACTCACTGGAGAAGACCCTGATGCTGGGAAAGATTGAAGGTCAAAGAAGACGGCAAAGGATGAGATGGTTAGACAGTGTCATAGATGCAATGAACATGAAGTTGAGCCAACTTCAGAGGACGGCGGAAGACAGGAGGGCCTGGCGAGATCTTGTCCATGGGGTCACGAAGAGTCGGACTCGACTGTGCGACTGAACAACAAAAAGCACTTCTTTTGTCTTTTCCAAATTGAAAGTCATTCTGTTACTTTAGGAACATAAAATATGATTATGGACATTTTTACTTGGCATGGGTCAAACCTGTAAGACCTGGGCTTCATGAGTGACTAACCAAGCCACCAGCTCTGCCTGAACAGCTGAGTAAGTTGTACACTTGAAGTACATGAAGACACACAAACGTTCAGGAAGGGAGCCATTGGAAGAATAACAGGACCACCCTTCTGACTCGAAGCCTAGCTCTCAACAGTACCCAAAAACAGCAAAACTCTCTGATAGCATGTGTGCACCCTGTTTTCAAAAGTTGATTTCATGCACCTTCATTCTTCTTAAAGAAGACAAGAGATATAGGTTTTCTGAAGCCAAACCACCAATGTTATTGCCTTTCCATTAAAAAAGAGCATTATCAGCAATGCTCCCTCTAAGCCGTGGAGTTCTGTGAGGAAAAATTCTACTCTGTGAGCTACCGGCATTCAAGTTGTGAGCGAGCGATTTAGCTGCTGCACAAATTAGTTTGCTCTGGAGACCTCCTTCCTGAGCAGAGTCAGAAATCTGTGAGCTGGAGGCTAAAAAAACTGTGAGCCAGCTCACACTAACTCAGCTTAGAGGGAACACTATCAGTCATGTGAGAGAAAGCACAGCTGAACTGGTGCTGCAACTCCAAAACTCATCTATGTGCGCTATGACCACCGGTGGGACACCGGAACCCCCTCCCTTCCCAATTCAATTAGTTCCCTTTACTGCTCCACAGTGTTCACTCTAGGGGTTTGGCTTCTTCCCCCTGAAAAGTCTTCTGCTATTAGACGAGAGAGGGAGAGGATTAGGAATCGTTACAGTTAACGGAGCAAATATTTGTATCTCCAAATCACGCCTGTGCCCGCAAACAAAGCGAGGCACTCAGAAGAGCCCCGGCCACGATGGGCCTGGCACTGGCTTCTTGCAAGAGAACAATTTGGAGCAAAGGATTATCCTCTGGCTCTTGCGCGGGTGTTGCATGTACCAGGGACGAGCCGGAGTGACATGATTGAATCTGACAGGCCTAGCGTGCTTAGAACTTATTTTTCCTGTCCAGGCTTTGCACTTTTTTTCTCCCCCCGTGCCCCTAGCCCTTTGGAAACACTGTCTTTCTGGTGGAAACGTGTATATATATTTTAAAGGTTATTAATCAAAGCTCTATCTTCAGGAGACTGAAGTGGTCTTCTACGAGTGCTGGGTTTCCCGGTGGGCTGGGTATCACGGCGCTCAAAGGGAGGGAAGCAGGAAACTGCGCAGAAGACATTATAGCTACCAGGATCCCTCCTGTAGTGTTTCTTGTGTAGAAGAAGAAGAAGAGACTGGATTTATACCCTGCCCTTCACGACCCAAAGGAGTCTCAGAGCGGCTTACAAACTCCTTTCCCTCCCCCTCCCCACAACAGACACCCTGGGAGGCAGATGGGGCTGAGAGAGCTCTGACAGAAACTGCTCTTTTTCAAGGACAGCTCTTGTCAGAACTACGACTTGCCCAAGGTCATCCAGCAGGTGAAAGTGGAGGAGTAGGGAATCAAACCCGGTTCTCCCAGATTAGAGTCCACGCACTTAACCACTACACCAAACTGGCAGCCTACACCTGTTGTCCCCCCCCCAACCCAATTTAGATGTGCTGGATGAAGAGAAGAAGAGACTGGATTTATACCCCGCCCTTCACGACCCAAAGGAGTCTCAGAGCGACTTACTAACTCCTTTCCCTTCCCCTCCCCACAACAGACACCCTGTGAGCAGTGTTCCCTCTAAGCTGAGTGAGTGTGAGCTAGCTCAGTTTTTTTAGCCTCCAGCTCACAGATATTTGTCTTAGCAAACTAATGTATGCAGTAGCCAAATCGCTCGCTCACAACTTTAATGCCGGTGGCTCACAAAGTAGAATTTCTTAGAGGGAGCATTGCCTGTGAGGCAGGTGGGGCTTGAGAGAGCTCTTGACAGAAACGGCTCTTTTTTCAAGAACAGCTCTTATCAGAGCTACGGCTTGCCCAAGGTCATCCAGCCAGGAGCAAGTGGAGGAGTGGGGAATCAAACCCGGCCCTCCCAGATTAGAGTCTGCGCACTGAACCACTACACCAAACTGGCTCTGTAGAGCTGCCAACTTTCCAGGTGTCGCCTGGAGAACTCCTAGAATTACAGCTGATACCCGTCCTGCAGCATTCAAATTACCCTGGAGAGAACGGCAGCTTTGTGGGGTGGGCTGTCTATCGTTAGACCCTGCCAAGGTCCCACCCCTCCCTGAACCCCACCCTCTCCAGGCTCTGCAGGAATTTCCAACCCAGAGTTGGCAACGCAGTGGGTTGTGTCATGTGCCAAGTCGCTTCCAACTTATGGTGACCCCTGTGCATTAATGACCTTCAAAACACCCACTTATTAACAGCCTCTCTTGGGTCTTGCAAACTGAGGGCCTTTGTGGCTTCCTTGACCGAAGAGAGGATTCTCTTGTTGAGGAGCAGTGACCAGACGGCACCCGCCGTTTGAATTGCTTCTTTCCGCAGCATCAGTGCTAGAACTAACATCTTCACTAACAATAAACTTTACGGCAAAAGCAAGGGAAGCATTTTGTTTAAATGCTTTCACTGAAATTAATGTTCCCAGAAAGAAAACCAGAATCAGCTAGCCGTATTTCTGCATCAATCAATCTTTTTTTTTTATTATCATCATCCAACGGTTCAGTTTCATACAAGCTCAAAATGATGGTCACAGTTACTAGTGAATCCAGAATAAATCCACAAAATATGGAAAACCGTATAGTGATTGCGCTTAGGTAGGTTTTTTTAACAGCAATTATATAATCGTAATACAAAAGTGAATATAAAATAAAGTGAACAATGTAACAATGTGATAAGAGATGTTGATAATGCTGATCTCTGGTTCTCAATGGGCATTCTACAGCATCTTGCCCATCGAGAACCAGCGTAGACTCTTGTTCCAATAATGACATGACACATCAGTGAAAATTAATGGTATTTACCAGTTGAAAAACTGACCGGAGACGCTGCATGCTCTTCATCTATCTTCATCTTCATTCGGAAGAATAAACTTGTCGAAGCGGTAGAATATTCCGGAGATCATCGTTTACAACATCTCTATCACATTGTTACATTGTTCACTTTATTTTGTATTCACTTTTGTATCATGATTGTATAATTGCTGTTTAAAAAAACTACTTAAGCGCAATCACGAGACAATTTTTCAGTTTCATACAAGGCACATTCAGAAATGTACAGTTGTGCATTCAGCTTACTCCATATCCAAGGCCAGTCTTACCTGAGCTCAGATATGGGCAGAAGGAAAGGGTATGGATATGAAATTCAACCTTCGTGGTAAAAGGAGGTGTTCTCTACCTTTTTAGATATCCTTAAGGCACAGGTCTGCAACTTTTGGCTCTACAGCCAAATCTGGCTCAATGAAGGACCAAATATTGCTCTTAAAAATAGTCATATCTTATAAGATAAAGTCTATTGGCGGGTGGTGGAAAATGCCATCAAGTCACAGCTAACTTATGGCAACCCCATAAGGCTTTCAAGGCAAGAGACATTCAGAGCTGTTTTGCCGTTGCCTGCCTCTGTGTACCAAAACCAGTGTTCCCTCTAAGCTGAGCTGGTGTGAGCTAGCTCACTTTTTTTTTAGCCTCCGGCTCACACATTTATGTCTTAGCTCAGGAAGGGATGGCTCCAGAGCAAACTAACTGATGCAGCAGCCAAATCGCTCGCTCACAACTTTAATGCCAGTAGCTCACAAAGTAGAGTTTTTGCTCGCAAGACTCCACAGCTTAGAGGGAGCGTTGGTAGCAACCCTGGACTTCCCCGGCGGTCTCCCATCCAAATACTAACCAGGGCCGACCCGACTTAGCTCCCGAGGTCTGGTTCTCAAACTGGCTCCTATGCGATGACATTACTTCCGGGTTGCGCAGGATATGATGTCACTGAATTGACAGCGATGTCATGACGGCGCCGGTGGAGTAAGTCTAATGCCAGTTGCTGGCTGGCCTCATGTGACACCCTTAAATAGGAAGAATGCTAGAATAATCAGGTTGAGAAGGGAATCGCTGGCACAGATTCTTACAGGACTACACGGCTTCTTTTACAGAAAGGGAAAGGATAGAGGTGAACACTTAGCAGAGACTGGAGGTGAGAAGCAGGCACGGATTTATGTGGTGCACTAAAACAATTGTGCAGCATGCTCCTATCTATATTTATAAATTAATGGGAGACCTTGTGTATGCTGCTTGCTAATAAAGAACTCACAACAACCATTACCGGTTATGGAAATGGGCTCGCTTATACCGGCTCTCTGTGTTGATCGCTCCTGAATTTTGATGCCGTTTGGTTCTTTAACTGTTCAAGGCTGCAGATCCTGACCTTCGGAATCCCTCATCATCATCTGTCATACAGAGATAACAGCGCTGGTCTACTTTGTGGCGCTGTTGCAAGGGTTATTGGGAAGATGAACTTGAAGCGCTTTAAGCACCCAAGAGGAACTCAGTTATGAGAAGTTATTGCAAGCTTCAAGCAACAGATCAGGTAAGAGAAGTTTAATAATCACTGACGGTAGAGATGCCGTTTTCTCCATGGGAACTGATCTCTACGGTCTGGAGAAAAGTTGTAATTTTGGGAGATTTCCAGGCCTAGGGTTGCCATTTGCCCAGTGGCGGTGGGGGATCCCCCGATTTTCTGGGCACCTGCCTGCTGCCAGCCCCCAAACAACAACATCGCACGCAATGTGCCTGTGCCACCCAGAAGTGATTTTGGCACATTGGGGACGTTGGGGGGTGACACTCTGGGTGTCAGACAAAACTCTATGGTTTGATGCCAATTTTACCATAGAGCCTTGCCCAAAATCCAGAGTGTCGCCCCCGACGTCATTTCCAGGTGATGCAGGCACATCAAGTATGATGTCACTGTTTCGGGGGGAATTGGGGGGGGTGACATCACTTCCCACTCCTGGAATGTCCTCCCCATCCCCCCCCCCACTGGCAAGCAAAAGGGACCTGGCAACCTTATCCAGCCCCCCCCCCCCCGGAGACTGGAACCCTTACCCATGAGGGACAATATGAATCAGTAAGACATTACAGTTTTGCAGGGCTTTTTCTGTAGAAAAAGCCAAGCAGGAACTCATTAGCATAATAGGCCACACCCAATGGTAGAAACTCATTAGCATATTAGACCACACCCCCTTTTGCTTCTTATTCTGTTTAATTTGTTTGTTGTCAAAACCCTGGGCTTTTTTTGTAGCAGGAACGTCTTTGCATGTTAGGTCCCACACCCCTAATGTAGCCAATCCTAATGAGTTTCTGCCGTTAGGTGTGGCCTGTTATGCTAA
>NW_015160891.1:191854-204620 GCF_001447785.1 Gekko japonicus | reverse complement strand
CATTCCTGCCCAAAAATAGCCCTGCAGTTTTGTATGTTTTTAAGGGCTATTTTAGTTTTGGTGACTGCAACAGAGGAGGAGAGAGAATACGCGCCTTTCCTCCTAACAATGAGTGGCCCTACCGTATTCTCACGAAAGAAACCTGCTCTCAAGTCTTAGGGGGAAGAGCAAAATGTATTGAACCAATTAATCAAACAACCATTCAACCATGATCGTTTTTAGTCAATTATTTAATTAATCGGAAGCTGCTTCTTCTGATTTCATTCGGGATGCAAAGCAGAATTAAGGACGGGGGGGGGGTTGGTTTTGTTTTTATTGCAAATATGTGCATTGTACATCACGGCAGCAGCTTGTGGACCACTGCTGAGAAAGTCTGCCTCTGCCATTCTCATCTAATCCCCTGTGACAGAACGGGAGAATTATGGGGTAGCGAGACCAGCTGCTACCTCCAACCCAGGAGAAAGGAGCCAAGGTCCGCAGAAGGGGGGGGTAATAAAAGGGGAAAGGCAGCAGACCGGCTTGGAGGAGGAAGGTTTTTGCCAATTGCTTAGGACAGAACAGCCACTCGTGCGGACATTGTTCTCCTTCAAGGGCTAATGTAGAAACCCTCGCTTAAAAAAATATATATACACAAAAACCAGCAGGTCAAATGGTTGTTGGCCTTTGTTTCTTTAAACACTTTCCCCAAGACCCTTAATGAGAAGAAATCAAGATTCTAGCACTACTGAGACACCCTCCCAGAGCTCCAACCAGTGTGGTGTGGGAAGAAGCAGGATTCTGCACTACTCCGTTGTGGTTTAAAAATAGACATCCCCACCTCCATAATGGGGTCTAAATTCCAACAAGTATGTCTTCTTTAGTTCCCAGTTTAATGACCTGAAAAAGTCATTTTATCCTCCCTTCCTTGCCAGGGATAACAGCAGTTTGAGGTACGTACATGTGTGTGATTCTGCACTGAGAAAACACAGGCGGGTAAGGGTTAACACTAAGCCTAGTTGTTGTTGTCTAGATTTATGAATCGCCCCATTCCTACTATCCTAGCGCTCTAGGCGATGTACACAGTATTAAAACAATAACCAGATAAAACAATTAAATCATATTACATTTGGAAAGTAGTGCCCAGAGACAGTGAAGTCTGGGGAGAATGTGATGCCTCTTCCGGGTAATGCTCTAGGAATTCCCCCTAATCTCTATGGTAATGACCAGTGAGAGACTAGGGAAAATTTCTAGAGAGTCATTATGGAGACCATTTTCCCCTCCTGCTTCTCAATTTCTTAAAGGCAGGAGATCGGGACTGGGGGCAGGAAGTCTCCATCAGGGCCAGGCAATTGAGAAGCCTACTTACACACAGGCCGTTTGCCCCGGGGTTGATGCCCTTAGGAAAGTGGTGGCATCGGGGGCTTCTCTGTACCTCCTAGGTTTCCCCTGTCTTCTCTGCATTCTTTCCCAAACCTACTTGACTGCAACATTTTGGGAATGACTGTAGGAAAGCTGGCACGGCACCCACACGGAAGAGAAAGTCCGGATCTTCCTGGTCCCACATCAGTATTCGTTTCCCCGTCCACTCCCCCACAGTTGCCATTTCCTCCCTGTCATCCAAAGGCTTTTTTTTTATAAAAACCAGCAACTGGATATCATTATAGCATTATAATGCTATAACAATCTGCCTAACAAAAGTTAGTCTCGTGCCCCTTTTTGTTGTGGTGCTATAATGCCAGAGCACCATTCAAGTGCCTTTAAAAAAAAAAAAAAAGCCCACAGCAGTGGTATTGTTGAGTAATGGCTGCTGCCGCTGCTGCCGGGGGAGTGGGGCAAAGACAAAGCAGAAAAATTGCCATGTGGAAGCTCTATTGCTGTAACCAATGTTCCCTCTAAGCTGTGGAGCCTTGTGAGCAAAAATTCTACTTTGTGAGCTCCTGGCATTAAAGTTGTGAGCGAGTGATTTGGCTACTGCATAAATTAGTTTGCTCTGGAGCCCTTTTTCCTGAGAAAAGACAAAAATCTGTGAGCTGGAGGCTAAAAAACTGTGAGCTAGCTCACACTAACTCAGCTTAGAGGGAACAGTGGCTGTAACTGCCGCAACAGCAGCAATAGGGAAGCCACAGAAAGCCATCTCCATTTGAAGAACTCCACTCTCTGTGGTGCCAGGGTTAGAGGCTCTGGAGGGTGGACTCTATGGCATTATACCCCGCTGAGGTCCCTCCCCTCCCCAAAACCCACCTGTCCCAGGATCCATCCAAAAATCCCTGGGAATTTCCCAACCTGGAGTTGGTAACCCTAATTTAGCCATGTGCTTCTGAGGCACAGCGCCAGAGAACAAAATGGCTCAAAGACCTCCGCCATGCCGGTGAGCCAGCAAAGTGGTCAGTGTAAAGTAAGGGTGTGCAAAAAAAAAAAAAAAAAACCCAGTATTTTTTGGATTCAGGCATATTGAACCTGAAAAATACCGGTATTCTTGATATTCCCGAATCCCAATACCGAAATGGTATTCGGATTCGGGAAATATTTGGGAAACCCGAATTTTTCTGATGACATCATACCCTACGCTCTCCCAACCCCTTCCCATGAACTCTACACCAGACAGCCAGGATATTGTTGGATATTGTAACAAAAGGATCTGAAAGGGAATTTTTTGAGAATTCTCCCACTCAGGTCTTAGCAGTTGGCCCCACCCTCTCATGGGTTAGATTTTGAGCCTCTTTGGCCGTTGCTTGCCTTCTGTTTTATCTTATATAGGACCTCTCTTCTTCTCTCTCTTACCTGGGCTTGGAGCGGCAGCGAGTTAAGCATTTTTGAAGTTAATCACTTTACAATACGTCAAATGTACCTACATGAATACGTCAAGTAAGATGTGCTCCTATGTTTGTAAGTAAAATTCCTTTATCTTGTCAGATCATCTTTATAATTTGTTTGAACAGCATTTTCCCCTTAACCAAGAAATGTGGAGAATAGGGGATACTGTGGAAAAGCTTTCGTGTATCCGAGACAAATTATAGATTTTTTTTACATTTAACCCAATAAGAGCAACATCCATATCTGAAGGATTCCAAATATTACCAACTATCTCCCCCCCTCATTTAATCATAATCTATTTAATAATAATTTAATCATAGATACCCCCAAGAGCACTTCGGTCGGGGACGCAACATCACCTGGCAATCGCAGGCCCCAAGGAGGTAAGGCTTGCAGCGACCGGGGCCAGGTCCTTTTCAGTGGCGGCCCCTACCTGGTGGAACGAGCTCCCAGAGGAGATCAGGGCCGTGCGGGACCTCATGCAGTTCTGCAGGGCCTGCAAGACGGAGCTCTTCAGCCAGGCTTTTACGCCACTACCACCACTACCACCATCATGTGGTTAATAACGGGACGGAAGGAGTGCCACGGAAGATCTGCCAAAATACATGGCACTGGTACCACCGGACTATGTACCAACTATAGTTGGACTATGTACCAAATATATATAAGGAAGTGCGGTGGCTCAAGTGGTTAAGACGCTGAACTGCAGGCTGTGAAAGGTCAGTAGTTCAGCAGTTCAAGACCCGAGTTGCCGCAAGACGGAGTGAGCTCCCGTCTCTAGTTCCAGCTCCTGCCAACCTAGCAGTTCGAAAGCAAGAAATTGCAAGTAGATAAATAAGTACCGCTTCGGTGAGAAGGTAACAGCGTCCCGTGCGCCTTGGTGTTTAGTCATGCCGGCCATATGAACACGGAAACGTCTTCGGACAGCGCTGGCTCTTCGGCTTTGAAACGGAGATGAGCACCGCAACCCTAGAGTCGGACTCGACTGGCTTTCGAGCAAGGGAACCTTTACCTTTACCTTTTACCAACAATAGGCAATATCACCTTTAATAGCAGCCTGATATTCCCCTGCAAACTATGGAGACCGTCTTGTTCTTATTGAGCACTTTATTCTTTGTTGATTTAAATGGTTTTACTGTTTTATTCTGTTTTAGCTCCCTTGTAAGCCGCCCTGTGCCCGCTTGCGGGGAGGGCGGGGTATGAATATAAAAAAATAAATAAAAATAAATAAATGTTCTTCAATTATTACTTCCATATTTCAGGTTTGGTTAGTTATAATACAAAAGCATATCCTTATATGTTACGCATTAAAAACAACAACACCCAAGTGATACCGGAGGAAGCAGCAGCCTATTCAAAACGTGCCTCGTTTTCTTCCCTCGCCATCTTGAGCTCCGTCAGGTGTCAAAATCCTCCTTTGAGATAAAGCCTGAGTCCTGTCTATGAAAACAGGGACCTTTCTAAGCAGACTTGGATTCCTCCCAGGGCTCCAACTCCGCATTCATTTTCAGCAAAGCTTAAGCCCAAAAGATTGCTATCTGAAGAAACGGCTTTTGAAAGACCATCAATTTCCTGAAGAATGATCAGTTTATTGAGCAGAGCTCTCTCTCTCTGTCTCTCTCTCTCTTTCTTTTTTTTGGTCCAGGTTCCTCCTATCTTGTTCAATAGGATTAAACTGCACATTTTTTTTTATGAGCCATAGTTTAAAATACCGATGTGCTTTCAATGGCACCTATTTCCCCTTAACAATCTAAACCACTGTTATCTGCTCTGACGGCTGCCAGAGACTAACTCTGTTACAAAGCTTTATTTTATTTTTATTTAATTTTTTTTAAAGCCACAACACTGCAATGGCAGCCGCAAGGAGGAAAACCTTAGCAGTGTAAGATGTAAACATCGATTCAAAACGCTATGTATTAAAAGACTGCTTCTGTATTAACGTCTGCTTCTTCAGGTCTCTCCCAGCTTTACCACACAGAGAAGGTAATGTCCACACTGAGAGACCTCCATATTTAAAAGAACCTCCTGGAGATTCGGGGGGCGGAGCCTCAAAAAGGTGTGGACCCCTCGGATGGGACACCAGGCAATCAGCTGGTACCACCCTTTGTCCTGTCGGCTATACCAGGTGTGGTTAACTGTCTCCTCCTCTATTCATGTAAGCGAGCTGCACAGATGAGATCTTCCAGACGGGCAGCTTCATATCTCATCTTTCTTAAGAACATAAGAGATGCCAATGTTGGATCAGGCCAAAGGCCCATCCAGCCCAACACGCTATATCACACAGTGGCCAGAAATACCAGTGCCCTCAGGAGGTCCACCAGTGGGGCCAGGACATTAGAAGCCCTCCCACTGTTGACCCCCCCCAAGCACCAAGAAGACAGAGCATCACTTGCCCCAGAGCCCCTATCTATCCCTTGTGGCTAATAGCCACTGATGGACCTCTGCTCCATATGCTTATCTAATTCCCTTTTGAAGCCGTCCATGCTTGTAGCCTCCACCACTTCCTGTGGCAGTGAATTCCAAGTGTTAATCACTCTCTGGGTGAAGAAGGACTTCCTTTTATCCGTTCTAACCCGACCGCTCAGCCATTTCATGGAGTGCCCACGAGTTCTTGTATTGTGAGAAAGGGAGAAAAGTACCTCTTTCTCTACCTGCTCCTTCCCATGAATAATCTTATAAACCTCAATCATGTCACCCCTCAGTCGTTGTTTCTCCAAGCTAAAGACCCCTAAGCGCTTTAACTTTCTTTACGAGAGTTCCAAAAAAGCAGAGCCATCAGAGAAAGATGTCTGAAGCCTTCAACACCACCGGCTCAGCCTCCAGAGAAAGCAGCACCTGGAGCAATACCTCCTCCAATGAGCACAGAAGCAGGAATTTCCCCCCTCGGGGACCACTGTTCCCTCAGGTGGCCCTTTAATGGGCAACCAAGGGAGGTGTGCAGTCCCATTCTCCAAAATGTAAACAGGTAATTCTCACACTGGCTGGAACCCCAGCTGAGTTTTGCCTGTCGGTAACATGAAAACTTGGCAGCTTTGTCCCTGGTGACCACTGGAAATGAAAACACATTTAAAGTCAACTGTATAACACACACCTTTTTGGAGAGAAAACATATTCCAGTTCACCGTTTTCCTCTCTTTTCTTTTTGCCCCCTCCCCATCTCAAGTCACTCAACAAAGTAACGGTCAATTTGGTTTAAAAACTTCACGGAGCTCTGTGCTGACCTTCACGAGCCCGTGCGTCCAGTGTAATTAAAACCAGACCGGTTACTCATTAGCTCCTGCATTTAATGAGCCATAAATCGGCACTCCTATTGCCATTATAAGAGTGTGGTAAATAAGCTGCCCAGTGTGGTTAACCCTTCAAAATGCTGTCGCTAGGTCACTGTTCGCCACAATTCCCAATGGAAGCTGGTTTGGTGAGAACGGGAGGTTCCAGGGCAGTCTCCGGCTCTCTAGTGGACATGAATCACTTACAGTCCCCGTTATGTCACCCCAGTTCCAACACAGACCCTGTCAAGCAACAACTAATAATAATAATAATAATAATAATAATAATAATAATAATAATAATAGAAATAGACAGGTTTTTTGTAGAAAAAGTCCAGCAGGAACTCATTAGCATAATAGGCCACACCCAGAAGCAGAAACTCATTAGCATATTAGGCCACACCCCTGACCACACCGCTCATTAACATATTAAGCCACATTCCCATGTTACCAGAAGTGAGGTCATCCAGCCACACCCACCTTTTGCTTCTTATTCTGTTTACCCTGTTTGCGGTCAAAACCCAGGGCTTTTTTTGTAGCAGGAACTCCTTTGCATGTTAGGCCACACACCCCTAATGTAGCCAATCCTAATGAGTTCCTGCTGTTGCGTGTGGCCTATTATGCTAATGAGTTCCTGCTGGGTGTGGCCAACTCAGGAGCCAGCCGGAACTCCGTTCCTGTGCGTTCCTGCCCAAAAATAGCCCTGAAATAGAAATAGAGTTCCACACACCGACGTTCGGTCGAGGGATCCATGCCTGTTTTTATCTTATCTGCAGAACTCCTCCAAAGAAGAAAACGAACACCCCATAAGCAATGTTCCCTCTAAGCTATGGAGTCTTGTGAGCAAAAATTCCACTTTGTGAGCGACTGGCATCAAAGTTGTGAGCAAGCGACTTGGCTACTGCATAAATTAGTTTGCTCTGGAGCCATCCTTCCTGAGTTAAGACAAAAATGTGTGAGTCGGAGGCTAAAAAACTGTGAGCTAGCTCACACTAACTCAGCTTAGAGGGAACACTTTCCATAAGCCCTGGGCCTTAACACGTCAACTGGAATGGAAGTCCAGGGGTGCCATCTCTGCAAATAAGTTATGCTAATGAGTTATGCTAATGAGCTCCTGCACCTCTTTTTCTACTAAATGACCCCTGTCCAAGAGCAAAAGAGTTTGACGAAGCCCGGGTCCCCAGTTTTTGGAAACACATTGTGTTGCCAAGTAGGAGTTTGTAAAGGGCGGAAAACACCCTGAGCTGTTGAACTTGGCAAAGTGTATATGCACACGCACATAAACACATCCAACAATCTCCCACTACAATCACTGGCTGTGCAATTAGCTGAGCACAGCAGTCAGGCGAGGAAAATGTGGGCTTCCACCACTGCAAAGAAGCAACCAACCAAAGCTTGGTTCTGCCCTCCGGAATTTAAATTTTAGGGAGCACATGCCAGCCAGTTGTCCCTGATAATCCTATACATCGAGGCTCTGCAACATCAAGAGCCAAACCATGTCAACAATCAGAACAAGAGATCAAGAACGAGGCCGTATGAGAAAGCCCAGTCACATTTCTCAAACTGTGCATCTTAACTTTACAGACAATGGACACGTTGAATAAGAAGCCGTAAAGTTTCCGCAGCCCAAACACTGGTTGCTGCAAGTCCTCTACTAGGAAATGGCACCCACAAGGTCTCACAGTAAGTCATACATATACCTAGGGGTACACTGCGCAATTGCTTTAGAGCAGTGCCCTAAACCTTTGACTGGTTCACCCTAGGATTCCTGGCCACCTCTATCCTTTCCCTTTCTGTAAAGCATCTCCAAGAAGTCCGTTCGCCCCATAAGAATCTTTGCCAGCCATTCCCTTCTCTTACTGGCTGTTCTAGCAATCCTTCCCACCCCTCTAATAGAGCTTAATGTAAAGATTTCATTTTCAGAGCCATATTTCAGTCCGTACCGAGTAGGTTTGCCAACTTTGGATTGGGAAATCCCTGGTGATGTAAGGGTAGAGCATAGGGCGGGCAGGGCTTGGGAACAAGAAGGATGCCTGTGGGGTATGATGTCATACAGCCCACTTGCCAAAGCAGCCGTTTGCTCCAGGGGAAAGGATCCAATGTAGTCAGGAGCTCAGTTGCAATTCCTGGAGATCTTCAAGCTCCACCCGAAGATTGGCAACCCCAGTACTGGGCCACATTTGGTCCTAGAGCCATGGGTTGTAGAAGGCCCCTGCTATATATTCAGGAGCATTCCTCTGCCACAGCTCCGTGCTAGAGCCAGTTTTGTGTGGTGGTTAAGTGTGCGGACTCTAATCTGGGAGAACCGGGTTTGATTCCCCACTCCTCCACTTGCACCTGGCTGGATGACCTTGGGCAAGCCGTAGTTCTGATAAGAGCTGTGTTTGAAAAAGAGCAGTGTCTCTCAGAGTTCTCTCAGCCCCACCTGCCTCACTGGGTGTCTGTTGTGGGGAGGGGAAGGGAAAAGGAGTTTGTAAGCCGCTCTGAGACACCTTTGGGTAGTGAAGGGCAGGGTATAAATCCAATCTCTTCTTCTTCTTCTCAGGCGCAGTCTTCAAGAGAACTCTCTCAGCCCCACCCACCTCACGGGGTGCCTGTTGTGGGGAGGGGAAGGGAAAGGAGTTTGTAAGCCGCTCTGAGACTCAAAGTGAAGGGCGGGGTATAAATCCAATCTCTTCATCTTCTTCTTCAACAGCATCAGACCGGCCGATTTCACCTTCTCAAACGTCTCTATTTCCCTTTGTTCAGGGGAAAATACAATCTTAAATTATATAAACAACTGCTCATAACTTATTCAAGGACTTCATTTGTAGAAACACTTTATTATTATTATTATTATTATCATCATCATCATCATTAATTATTACCTCACCACCTTACAGCTAACATGCAAAAAACCTCCCTCCAGTGCCAGCCAAGCAAATGTGCCACCCACCCATCCGAGAGTAACGCTGAAACAAACTGACAACCTAGTCAACAAATTCCACCCAGGCAGCCCAGAAGTCCACGTGCCAAAGCCAGGTCTATAGCTCTGCCGAGAAGCATCCGATTGACTCCATACATAAGGAGCCGTCACAAAGCCTATTAAATAAGACACATAAGTTTTAAAACGGGCCTGGTTACATTAAAGTCCGTGCGCATGCACGCACATCAGCGCTAACGAAACAGAAAATTCCACAACCTGCACTCTTTGTGCAAATGAGCCTCAAGTTTATATGACTCTGCCTTTTGACGTACTGATTCTGTTTCTATTGACATAACAGAGAGCGAAGACTAGTGACCACCAGGCACTGAAGCTCGATATCCGCGCCCGCCAATCAAAAACAAGTGCCCCAACCTTCCTTCAAACGACACAGCCCCTAAATTATAGACCTTCCGGGGTTCTTTTCCCCTCCTTCTGAGCATTTATTCAGATACATATTGGATGATGAAGTCAGCCCAAAGACAGCACAGGATAAGGCAAGCTGGAGAGAAGAGTTGTTACTGCAGAAGGTGTAATTGTTACTGCAGAGCCTCTAATCTCCCCATTTGGAGGGGGGGGGGAGTAAACACATTAGAAAATTCACCCTTGACTCTCTGCCAAATAACCTCAATCCTCTAAAATGCCTTCTAATGATCTGAATGTGATGGAGCAATTTAAATATCTCACAAGCTTCTCTTAGTGGCAGATACCAGCTGGCGATAATACACGGCAAACAGGATTACACGGCTGAGGCTAAAATATTTCTCAGGACTGTTGCAATTTTACATTTAATTCCAGGGGCTGACCGGTTGTTTCATTCTGTCCTGATGAGCATCAAGCAAGTCTAAGAAAACCACTTTTTGATGGTTGTTGGATCAGGAAGAGAAGGCTGAAAGTGCCCCTTGGCATATATTTACTAAGTTCCAGATGTATTATGTGGTACCTACCTCACAGGTAGGTCTCTCATTGACAACACTTGCCGTCCACAGGCAGCAGAGAAACAAATGAAAAAATTGCCACCAGCTCAATGGCATTATGTCATTTCCAGGGGAAACCTGCAAGTGACATCATGCCTCTCTAGGAATCACCAACAACTCTATGGCTTTTCCAGAGAATTTCCAGTGTTTCCTAGAGAGACATGATGTCACTTTCAGGTTTCCTTTTAAGAACCTGAAAGGTTAAATGAATCCAAACCAGCAGGCCCAATATTTAAATAAATGAATATAGAATACAGAAATTATACAAAAATACAAGTTACAAGATATTTAAAAAACAATTAATTTAGCCTCAATTTAGATTAAAAACATACAGTACTCTCAAACAAAGACCTTACGCAACTCTGACCGGACACGTTTTAACCTTATGGCCTTCTTCAGTGGGTCAAGCATAACAATTAATTAATTAATTAATTAAATTACATTCCTGAATGGCCTAATCCCCACAATTGCGGGGCTCTAAGCGATGTAAGAATTTAAAACAATAAAATCAATTGTCAAAGCATATAATTCACTAATTAAAGTCAAGTGGTGAAATTTTGTGGTTCCTTCCCATATTTCCAGTCTGTGGGTGCCGCATGGGTATGGGGGCGGGGGGTGAGATTAGACACTCCGGGGGACAGAGATCCAGAAAGGGTGCCAGACAATGTTCCCTCTAAGCTGTGGAGTCCTGTGAGCAAAAATCCTACTCTGTGAGCCACTGGGATTAAAGTTGTGAGCGAGCAATTTGGCTACTGCATGAATGAGTTTGCTCTGGAGCCATCCTTCATGAGCGAAGGCAAAAATGTGTGAGCCAGAGGCTAAAAAACTTAGAGGAGACACTGGTGCCAGCCATGATGTAAGCGGTCGCTGTCCTCAACCAAATGACTGGCGGAACGTCTCTGCCTTACAGGCCCTGCGGAATTGCCTGAGGCCCTGCAGGGGCCCTGATGTTATTTGGCAGAGAGTTCCACCAGGTCGGGGCCATGGTGGAGAAGGCCCTGGTCCTGGTTGAGGACAGCCAGAGGTCTCGAGGGCCTGGGAACACCTGCAAGTTGTTCCGTGAAGAGTGTAACCCTCTCCGGGGGTATACTGGACGAGGCGGTCCCGCAGAACGTCAGTGCCACCTGAGTATCTTCTCCCATGCAGCTAGCAAAAACAGAATAGATTATACGAGGTAGCCACCCCCTGACCTCCAGAATTATGAAACCTATGAGAAATTATTATCTATACAATTAGATAAGATATGGCTGAGAGAGAAAGAAAACCTGGTACAAAAAACTTATAACTTCTTACTAGAAGAAGAACTAATGGAAGATTGGGAAAAAACCATCAATGATTAAATGGGAAAAAGATTTGGGACGTAACATAGAAAGAGAAGAATGGGAAAAAAACATGGAAGTCGATTAAACTGCTAAGAGCCACATCATATAAAGAAAATATAATAAAAATGATATATAGATGGCACTGGACCCCAGATAGACTGCAAAAATGTTATACAAATATCTCAGGGAGTTGTTGGAGGTGTAGGAATAACATAGGAACGTACTTCCATATATGGTGGAAGTGCGAGAAAATACAAAGATTTTGGAAAAGCACAAAACAGCTGATAAAAGACATTACAGGGATAGACTTAGCGATTACACCGGAAATTTTTCTACTAAATATCGTACCTGAAGGACTAAAATATAATGAAACATGTATTATTGTATATGTGATTACAATGTCAAGAATATGTATTGCAAAAAATTGGAAGTCAGATAAAATACCGAGTAAGAATGACCTGATTAGCATTCTTTTTGAAGTAATGGAAATGGATAAGTTAAATATGGCTTTGGCGGGAAAAACAGAGGAGAAATATAAACAGAAATGGCAAAATGCCATAAAATGGTATGGAGAAAAGATGTAATGTTACCCCCCCAGTTGTTAAAAAATAAGAGACAAATGTATGTAAGTTATGGAAACCTGAAAATAAAATGATTTAAAAAAAAGAAAAAAGAAATTATGCAAAACTCCACTTCAGATATCTGAAGAAATGGAAGCTTACACCCAGAATTAAACTTTGTTGATCTTAAAGGTGCCACTGGATTCAGACTAATAACACGGTTCATGCTCTACTGTACTGGTGGTGCAACTGTCCCTATGATCGCAACCTCAAGATTTAGGAATGAGACAGGCCATCGATGCAGCCGATACTTTAAATCCCCAAGTAAGGACTGAAGCTTTCTTTCTGTCCAGCTTTCCGCGCGTAACCCCCGCATAGTGGCTGGGGGGGTTCTTGGCCTTTAATATTATTGTAATCACCTCACAGGAAATTTAATGCCACCAATCTAGATTAAAGGACAGCCAAGAAACAGATCTCAATCGAACACAGAAGACGGGAGCCCAGGTGAAGATTCAATAGGCCCGGTGGCCGGGATACTGAAGCTGATAGGATATGCAAGGGAAAGACGTCTCTCCGTTTCTTCAGACAGAAAGCTGTATCGTGTGTAATATCAAGACTCGGTGAAGTGTGTAAAACAACATTAAAAAAAAAATACACACACACACACCCAGTGCTCCCTTTAAGCTGTGGAGTCTTGTGAGCAAAAATTCTACCTTGTGAGCTGCTGGCATTAAAGTTGTGAGTGAGCAATTGGGCTGCTGCATAAATTAGTTTGCTCTGGAGCCCTCCTTCCTGAGCGAAGACAAAAATGTGTGAGCCGGAGGGTAAAAAAACTATGAGTTAGCGCACACTAACTCAGCTTAGAGGGAACACTGAACCCCCCCCC
>NW_015160891.1:152574-191839 GCF_001447785.1 Gekko japonicus | reverse complement strand
CAGAGACTTTTGTAAGGTAAAAAAGGAACCCTTGATCCTACGGATATGAACTGGGAAACAGGTTTCCTGAGATGGGGGGGAATTGGTGGGGAGGGAAGAGACAAACGTTCCAGGAGCCCTCGATACCCTGGGGAGGCCCACGGAGCCGGGCAAATGTTGTGATCTTTGGGCTGGATCTGGGCAGAGTTCAAGAGGCCAACCCAGTCTTTTCTTTTGCGTTGACTTAGTGCCCCCTTTCCGATGCAATTTTGATTTTGCTGCTAAGACGGGACAGAAAATTTAAAAGATAAATAGAAATCATATTAGTCCCGGAACACTAATACGTATTCTGGTTACTTGTTAAAAAAAAAAAAAAAAAAAGAGAAAAATTGCAGCTACTTTTGAGACCAGGAGCGATAGCGTTTGGCTTCTTTAAATTCTTCCACTGAGGCACAGCTGAGTTAAGTTTTGAATGGGTGACTTCAATGCATACGATATCCCTCCTCCTATGACTTATGCGAGCTCAGCAGCTTGGGTCTCCTTCGTACTGGACATAAAACCAGGGGTCATTTCCTGCAGGAGCGGCATAGGAGCGGAGCTCCGGCAGTAAAGAGCCCAGGGGGCGGGCACATGCAACAAGCCCCACCCCCTGATCCCAGCAGCCCTCAGTCAGAGCAAGAAGCAGCCAGGTAAGCTGCAAGAGCCCCTCGGCCCAAAATAGCACCTTTAAGACCAAGTTTTATTCAGGTACAAGCTCTCCCTCCTCTGCGAGGACAGATCTGCTACGCCCCCCCCCCCCATAGTTAACAATCCAAAAGAGTCCAGGGGAGCCTGAGCGGTGGGAGTTGCCTTCTGACACACTTCCGGTGATGTCAGGGGGCGTGGCATATGCAAATAAGTTATGCTACTGAGTTATGCTAATGAGCTCCTGCACCTTTTTTTTCCTACAAAATGACCCCTGCCTATAACCTTGGCTAGAAAAGTACTCCAAGGTCCCCGCTCCATCCTGCCTAAAAGTTTGACCTCTGATTCCGTGATTGGCTGTGCTGAAGGGGGAGACAACTGCTTTGCGGCACAGTCAATCACGGGTGCCCCTGGCATCTAGCTGTGCGGGGAACCATCCGGCACAGCCCCTTCGTAGTGCCGCGATTCAAACAGCCATTGACGAAGGGAAAAAGAAACGCAGCCGGAGAGCGATCCCGCACGGTCACATCATGTCAACCATTTCATGCTACCTTTCAGATGACGAGGACGGCACCGTCGACACTTTTTTAAAAAATTGTACGCCAGATATTACAGTAGCCACACAGATGGAAAACGGAAAGTGCCGTCAGGTCACCGCTGACTTACGGCAAGCATGCAGGGTTTTCAAGGCAAGAGACAGTCAGAGGTGGTTTCCCACTGCCTGCCTCTGCGTAGCAACCCTGGGCTTCCTTGGTGGTCTCCCATCCAAATACTAACCAGGCCCGACCCTGCTTAGCTGCTGAGATCTGACGAGATCCGGTTAGCCTGGGCCGTCCAGGTCAAGGCACATGGAAAGAGGAGGTTTCCCATTGCCTGCCTCTGCGTAGCAACCCTGGACTTCCTTGGTGGCCTCCCATCCAAATACAAACCAAGGCCAACCCTGCTCAGTTTCAACAAAAGTCCTAATGCATCTAAATTGCTCCGATTTGAATCAGGGGGACTGCTGAAAAGTTGGCTCATGACTGTGGCACCTCCTGCCATTTGGTGGATTTCGTTTAGTCTTGCTTTTACTGTTTTGCATTTGTTTTTTTGAACAATGCTGTGTGCACTTAGCAAACGCATGAAACAGCTTGGATTTTTTAAAAAATATGGACGTAGGGCAGGTGGGGTTCATTATCTAATGAGATCGGGCCGCCTTGGGCCATCCAAGAGGATGCAGTGATAGACACAAGAATAAACAGCTTTAAAAGGGGATTAGATTCATGGAGGATGTCTATGAATGGCTACTAGCCATGGGGACTGTGGGGAACCTCCACATACAGAGGCACGCAGCCTTTGGATCCCAGAGCCAGGAGGCAACATCGAGGAAGGCCTCGACCTCCCTGCCCTGCTGTTGGCCCTCCAGAAGAACTGGTTGGCCCCTGGGTGAGACAGGATGCCGGACTAGATGGACCCTCACTGGTCTGATCCAGCAGAGCTCTTCTGATGTTCTTATGAAGGCCTCAGCCTCTCTGCCCTGTTGTTGGCCCTTGAGAGGAACTGGCTGGCCCCTGCGTGAGACAGGATGCTGGACTAGATGGACCCTCACTGGTCTGATCCAGCAGAGCTCTTCTGATGTTCTTATGAAGGCCTCAGCCTCTCTGCCCTGTTGTTGGCCCTTGAGAGGAACTGGCTGGCCCCTGCGTGAGACAGGATGCTGGACTAGATGGACCCTCACTGGTCTGATCCAGCAGAGCTCTTCTGATGTTCTTATGAAGGCCTCAGCCTCTCTGCCCTGTTGTTGGCCCTTGAGAGGAACTGGCTGGCCCCTGCGTGAGACAGGATGCTGGACTAGATGGACCCTCACTGGTCTGATCCAGCAGAGCTCTTCTGATGTTCTTATGAAGGCCTCAGCCTCTCTGCCCTGTTGTTGGCCCTTGAGAGGAACTGGCTGGCCCCTGCGTGAGACAGGATGCTGGACTAGATGGACCCTCACTGGTCTGATCCAGCAGAGCTCTTCTGATGTTCTCATCTAGGTCGGGGTAGTGTTTTTTAGGTCTCTCTAGTTGACACACTCACCCGGGAACACACAAGCACTCCCAGTCAGGTGAGCCAGACCTCAGCCTGAGTTTTTAGGCAGAGTCTCCGAAGGAATCCATCGTGTCGCAGACTTGAAGTGCGAGAGGGCGAGTGTGCGTGAATTTTAACGGCAGGCTCCCAGGTGCGAGAAGAGGCAGGAACGCCGCACTCCTAATTTGACGGGGGGATTCCGCGCGGCAGCGGCAGAGCTCAGGAAAAGGGCTCTTCACTCTAACCTCATTTGAGTGATCATCTTTTGTTTGCATTACGGCAGCTCTCAAGATGACAGCTATCAAATCAGATTACCGGATGCCGCTGACGGTGACGCTCACCAAAAATGAACTGCCAGAGAAATCAAAAGCACAGGAGGACCGTTCCGGTCGGCTGACTTCATGGGGGGATGGAGGGAGAGCAGCTTTTATTTCCCGCATTTATTTTGGTCCACCGTTACTTCTGGTCGAACAGGATATTTTTTAAAGCAGGTTTCTGGGAGGGGGAATTTTTAAAAAAAACAGAAATGGGATGGACCAGAGGTCATTTCGAGGGGGATCGCGGGGGATCGCCGTTCCCCCGGGTGAGGCACGGGGGCGGGAAGAGGGAGGGTAAGTTGCTTCCTCCCTGCCTCTCCCCACCCCTGCCTGCCTGGGGCCAGGGAGGGCCTTCGCGGGGCTTCCTTGCACTCCCGCCGGCCTTGCAGGTCCACCGCCGGGCCCCTCATGGGGCTCGGCAGTGGAGCTGCAAGGCCGGCAGTGGCGGCCGGGACCGTTGGGGGCGGGCTGTGTGGCCTTATGACACTCTTCCGGTGATGTCAGAGGGTGCGGCATATGCTAATGAGTTATGCTAATGAGTTCCCCTAGCTCTTTTTCTACGAAACGACCCCTGGGATGGACGAGCAGACCACGAGCCATGAGCTCTTTTTCAAGCTCCCTGAAACAATTGTCAGACTGCAGTCCAAAGTGTATGTGGTTTTTTTTAAAAAATAATCTATATTTCATCTGTGACAGAGGTCACAGGGCGTAATGTCACAGACCTCAGCCTCCAATGCAGCCATTTTCTCCAGGGGATCTGATCTCTGTCAGCTGGAGATCAGTTGTAAAAGCGGGAGATCTAGGGAACCCCCGCCCCCCCCCCGAAGCGCAGAGTGGCTGCGTCACCAGAGGTGATGCAACCATGTAGAGCTCGTTGGGGGCGTGGCCCCAACGTGCTCTACGTCGTGCGTCACTTCCTGTGACGTCCTGGCGGTGCGCATGCACACACATCCAGCGGCAGCTCCCGGAGCCTCAAGAAACTCCCCCGCTGGTGAGTACTCAACGACTTGGCAACCCTAGGGAGATCCCCAGGCCCCACCTGGAGGTTCAGCAACAAGCACACAGGAAACATGGCTAAGTTAGGTAAACACAGAAAACACCGTGTTAAAATAATAAACACAATATTCACATGCACTTATAGCTAAATATATTTGTTTTCTATACACAACATCAACTCTAGTGTATTGTAAAAACTTTCAAACGACAACATCACATGGGAAAGTATATCTACTAGGCTTGCTGGCTAAGCTGAATCATCACAGTGAGAAATAGAAGCTGCCTGCTAGCTTTACCCGATGGATCATCACTTGGGAAATGTACAGGGGTCATTTGGGGGGGGACGCGGGGGGACGCCATCCCCTTGGGTGAGGTGCGGGAGGTTGGGGCCTGGAGCTCCCTGCTGGTGCCTGCTGGTGCCCACTAAGCCAATGCCTTCCTGACAAACCGTCTCCGGCCGCCTCCTTCAGAGCAAAAGTGAGGGGGCCAGGCACACCTCCACAGGTAGGCTGCTCCATAAGCGTGGGGCGGCCACTGAAAAGGCCCTCTCTACAGTGCCCCCAAACAAGAGGCGCCAGGGACCAGCGACACAGGGCAATCCCTTGCCGAGATGTCTCCCTGCCAGCCGCGTTCGTAAACAGGGTGCCCAACCAGATGGGCCCTGGGCCGGATCGAGCAGCACGTGGATTTAAGTCCAGGACTCCCCCATCCGGTCCCACAAATTGGTTTTTCCTCGAAAGAGTGGTCCTAACAAAAAACTGTGCCGTGCTGTGCCTGACCCCCAACCCCCATTCCAAACTGTGGATATACACACATACACACACACACAAACATACACCCGAGCTGGCTGGGGGTGGACTGGAGCCCCCAAAAGCGGGGGGACCCCCCCCAGGCCCAGAGGCTGGCAACCAGTGTTCCCTCTAAGCTGAGTTGGTGTGAGCCAGCTCACAGTCTTTTAGCCTCCGGCTCACACATTTCTGTCTTAGCTCAGGAAGGAGGGCTCCAGAGCAGACTAATTTATGCAGCAGCCAAATTGCTCACTCACAACTTGAATGCCAGGAGCCCACAAAGTAGAATTTCTGCTCACAGAACTCCACAGCTTAGAGGGAACACTGCTGGCAATAGGGCTGCCAAATCCCCCCAGGGGGCAGAAATCCCCCCGCCCCAGAGGCCCGTTCCCAGATGCCGGGGAATCGGGCCCCGGGGGGAACCCCGCCCCAGCATGCACGTCACAGGGAAGTGACGTTATGACGCCGGGCACGCTGGGGGTGGGGCCACGGCCATACAAGGGAAAACTCTATGGTTTTCCCTTGGATGGTCGTGGCCCCGCCCCCAGCATGACCAGCATCATGACATCACTTCCCTGTGATGTGCATGCGGCGCGCGTGCACTCTCTGGGAGCCGCGCAGGAGTCCCCCGCCGGAGAGGTGAGTACCATTTGGCAACCCTAGCTGGCAACCCTATTTAGTTTTTTAGGCGCTCCTGGTGGCCTAACTGGGATTTCCCTTCTTCCCCCCCCCTCCCCACAGCCTTCACGGTGGGCCTCACCACGGCCTAGGGTTGCCGGCCTACAGTTGGGGCTAAGGGTACCAGCTCCGGGTTGGGGAATTGTGGGCGGAGCCTGGGGAAGGTTGGGTTTGGGGAGGGAAGGGCCTCAACAGGATGTGTAATATCACAGGGTCCACCCGCCAAAGCAGCCGTTTTCCCTCCAGGGGAACTGATCTCTGTCATCTGGCTATCAGTCTGAATTCCGGGAAATCTCCAGGCCCTACCTGGAGGCTGGCAAGCGCGGATGTGGCCTGGAGAATTATCGGAATCACAACTGATCTCCAGGCTATATAGATACAGTTCTTCTTGAGGAAATGGTTACCTCGGGAGGTGAAGAGGTTTTACTCCACAGAGGTCCCCCTTCCCTCCCTAGACCCCCCAAATCGTCAAGAACTTCCCACTCCAGAGCTGGTAACCCTCACGACACCCAGCAAGTGTCGTGGCTAGGGTTGCCAGCCTACAGGGGGCACCTGGAGATCCCCTGCTGCTACAATTGATCTCCAGCTGACCAAGAGCAGTTCTCCTGGAGAAAATGGCCGCTTTGGAGGCTGGACTCTATGGCATTATACCCTGCTGAGGTCCCACCCCTTCTCAAACCCCGCCCTCCCCAGGCTCCAATCCCCAAATCTCCAGGTATTTCCCAACGCGTAGCTGGCAACCCTAGTCATGACTGAGCAAGGACATAAAGCAAGTCTCTGGCCCTCGCTCAGCAACAACTATTCTACTATGCTGGCTTCCTTAAAGGAGAAGAGGAGCTGCTACTCAGTTGCTACGGACGAGAAGGTTCCACGGTTCAGTCTCCAGGAAAACGGTGACCTCTGCCTGAGACTCGGTAGAGACACCGCTGATCAGAAGAGACAACTCTGACCTAGATAGAACAAGGGTCTGACTCAGGAGAAGACAGGCTCCATGTGATAGTCTGGAGACAAATGAAGATCAGTCAATTTTTATGCAACCCGGGTTATACCCAAGTACCATTGGTTTTGGAACCTGCCCAGATGAATTGTAATGTTACCATCATATATTCCCTTAACCAGGGCTATTTTTGGGCAGGAACGCACAGGAACGGAGTTCCGGCTGGCTCCCAAGTTGGCCGCACCCAGCAGGAACTCCTTAGCATAATAGGCCACACCCAACAGCAGGCACTCATTGGAATTGGCTACATTAGGGGTTTGTGGCCTAACATGCAAAGGAGTTCCTGCTACAAAAAAAGGCCCTCGGTTTTGACAACAAACAAGGTAAGCAGAATAAGAAGCAAAAGGTGGGTGTGGCTGGATAACCAACTTCTGGTAACACAGGGGTGTGGCCTAATATGCTAATGGGCCATGCTGTCATGGGTGTGGCCTAATATGCTAATGGGTTTATGCTGTTGGGTATGGCCTATTATTCTAATGAGTTCCTGCTGGGCTTTTTCTACAAAAAAAGCCCTGCCCTTAACTATACTATCTCGTGTAAGCAACCAGGGTCGATAGAAAGGAAAATCAAGCGTTTCCACTTCAGAAACTGGTCTTTGTGAAGGCTTCATAAATGTACAGAACAGCCAGTAGGTTAGCAAAGAAGCAAGAGTCCTTAACACGGCTGTCGGGACTAGCAGAACCAGTCACAGGTTGTGCCAGAAATCCACCTCTTCTCCATATTATCAACCACAAGCGACATCTGTCTCTCAAGAACCTCCCAAAAAGTTCGAACAAACCAGGTGCCATTTTGACTGTAATAACCTGATGGCCCAGTTTCACGCTGTTTCCATATAAACCTCGGCATTTTTTTTATTCCCCAAAGCTAAGAAGTCTGTACGGCAGAGAGAAGAACTGAGATCGGGAGAAATTGGACCGTGTAGGACCTCTTTCATCACCTTCACACCTTCAACAGCCCCTTAACTGGTACACACATATTCAGTTTTCTCTTTCTTGCAGTCCTTAGATAAGAGCAGACTATAAATCGAAATTAATCAATACCTGAGAAAAATACCCTGCATGTTTAGTTCAATTAGTCAAGGAAACCGTTCTTACCTGAGTGTTCCACGCTCACCTCCTACCCCACAGGAGCTGATGTCTAGGCCCTTCGTAGCTTCACATAACAAAATGTATTGTCCTGCAATGACAAAAAAGCACAGTGTTACGAAGCAGTGATAAGAGTCTTTATAAGCCTATGACATTAATGCTGAGCAAGACATAAATCTCACAATCCGAAAACTGAGAGCTTCCACAGAATCCTAAAATACTCTGAGCTCGTTTAACATGGGTGAATTTGACTTCATGGGAAGGTATCGTTATGGATTCCAGAAGGCAAGGAAGTAGAACTTCCTCAATGAGTACGAGAAATCGTCTCTTTCACTATGGACACTGTTGGGTCACCTCATGTTCAGCAAATCTGTTCCTTGAGCCTTATGATTCCCCCCCCATGAAAACCCACCACACATTTCCGAAAAGACCACCACTAACCACCAAGTTTTAACTCTTCTTCTCTGAAACCTAGGGTTGCCAACTTGGTGACCGGAAAAAAGCCCACAGGAAAAAAGCCCACAGAAAAAAACCCATGGTCATAAATGCTCACAGGAAAAAAAACTACGTGGAAAACTGCCCACATGGAAATAAGCCCACACGGAAGAAAGCCTATATACATAAGTATAGTATCATAAGTGTAATGGTTTCAGATAGGTGTACAGTTCTTGTTTCTCCAAAGGTTCTGAAACAGATCGAGCCACAAGAACTCAATCTCCCGCCTTGTCACTTGGGCTCCTAACCTTCACACAGACATTTTCCTCACACTCCACGTCCAATGTTCCCTCTAATTTCTTTTCCCTACTAAGCAGAGCAGTTCACATCCTTTTTTTTTTTTTTTTAAACCCCCGGAGGGGTATTTTTTTTTCCAATAAGACTACAAACTACAAAGAAAAATATAGGAGGGGGAACTACAACTATGGATAAAGAAAAGATACCCACACTAGCTAAAAACCCAAGAGTGGGAGACCTCCTTTATGTTAAACTTAATATTAGTATTAAAAGAGTTAGCAAAACAATATACTGGTAGAGTTCTTGTTTTTCACATTGTTCTGTATTAGTAAATTAGTCATTATGAGAGAACTTTCTGAGCATCTTCTTTATTTCAAAGAGCCATTTATCAGAGTCCTTCTGCCCTTACTTCGGCTTTCTGTCTCTAAAATCATATACAGTTTTCATTGCTCCCGCAGAGCAGTTCACATCCTGAGCAGAATATAACCGCTGTAATCTTAAAATGGGCGATCCTGTGTTACTGAGCAGCTGTAGGGAACACTGTCCACAGCATTGCCAGCCATCTCTCTTCTCCCCATCCGCACGCACTCTACTAACTCTCCCCCACAAACCCTCTCTGAACCAGCTACTCTACTCCAGGGGTCATTTCGTAGAAAAAGAGCTAGGGGAACTCATTAGCATAACTCATTAGTATATGCCACACCCCCTGACATCAGGGGCCCGGCAGTAGACCTGCAAGGCCAGCGGGAAGCCCCGCCAAGGCCCTCCCTGGCCCCAGGCAGTCAGGGGTGGGGAGAGGCGGGGAGGAAGCAACTTACCCTCCCTCTTCTCCTGCCTCCTCCTGGCTGAATGAGGGCTGGAAGCAGGGCAGCCGGAAACAGGGGGCGGGGCTTCATCATGTGCCCCACCCCACTGCACCTCACCCGGGGGAACTGTGTTCCCCCGCGTTCCCCCCGAAATGACCTCTGCTCTACTCTGTCTCCGTCCCCCCAGTCTAGCTGCCCTGTGATCTTAGCACACTTCAATCACCCATCCAGCCCCCGCTTCTTCCTCTACAGTCCTGCATTGTAAAAGAGAAATCAAACACACACAGAATATTTATACAGTGAAAGCATTGCAATATAAACTATGCAAGGAACAAATTTAAGAAATTCAGCAAACTGGAGAAAGAATGCAAATTAAGTCTATGTTTGCAAATTTCCCCACTGATAAAAATTATCCTGGTAAATAGATGCAAGGTCAATTACTAAAATAATGTGGGTTCCTCCAAATGCTACTAGAGATAAAGATGAAATGCAACACAGAAAAGGGGTTGCCAACCTCCAGGTGGTGGGTGCAGCTGTCAAAATGACAACTGGTCTCCACGCTACAGAGATCAGTTCCTGTGGAGAAAACGGCTACTTCAGAAGTTGGTCTCTATGGCAAGTTTGGTGTAGTGGTTAGGAGTGCGGACCCTTATCTGGGAGAACCAGGTTTGAGTCCCCACTCCTCCATTTGCAGCTGCTGGATGACCTTGGGCAAGCCATAGTTCTGACAAGAGCTCTCAAGGGCAGTCCTTGAAAGAGCTCTCTCTGCCCCGCCTACCTCCCAGGGTGTCTGTTGTGGGGAGGGGAAGTGAAAGGAGATTGTAAGCCGCTCTGAGACTCCTTTGGGTAGTGAAGGTAAAGGTAAAGGTTTCTCTTGCTCAAAAGCCAGTCGAATCCGACTCTAGGGTTGCGGTGCTCATCTCCGTTTCCAAGCCGAAGAGCCAGCGCTGTCCGAAGACGTTTCCGTGGTCATGTGGCCGGCATGACTAAACACCAAGGCGCACGGAATGCTGTTACCTTCCCACCGAAGTGGTACCTATTGATCTACTTGCAATGTCTTGCTTTTGAACTGGGTGGGGTTTAAATCCAATCTCCTCCTCTTCTTCTTCTTCTTCATACACTTCTGAAGTCCCTCCCCTCCCCAAATCCCGCCCTCTCCAGGCTCCACCCCCCAAATCTCCCGGAAGGTTCCAACCCAGAGCTGGCAACCTGACCTAGAAACCTCAGCAGATCTAACACTAAGAACGTAACTCCTGGCTTGTGCTCTTACATTCTAAATCTTTTTTGGTACACAACATCAGCCAAGCTGCTTCACTGAAGTAGCAAACTGCGTATGTCTCTCAAGACATCAAAATATAGTAATAAAAGGTAATTACTAGGTCAACTGTAACTCAACAAAAAAAAAATCAGGACAAAATGCCAATCTACCCACACTATTATTATTTCACAAATTAATACTGCAACCCGCAATGTGGGGTGAAACATTTCCCTTCCTTAATTGTTTCATAAAATTAACAACAATGGATGGATGCCATCGCCAATACAATAGCAGGGAAGGCTTGGCACCTTTCAAGTTGTAATTAATCCTTCTCAGGTGATTATCCACAAGAACTGCGTGAGAGCGTACTCTTTTTTTTTTTAAAGGTTTTAAAACCGGGGGGAGGGGAGGGGAAGGACAAAACCACAAATACATAAAACAATCCATTTTTTTTAAAAAAAAGTAATGAATTTGCATGGTTGGCTATGCAGGTCAAATCAAAACTATAGCTAAACATAAAAAAGCTATATAAATCAAAACTACAGCTAAAATATAAAATAAAAAGAAGCAGGGCCCGTGATACCGCGGGGGGGGGGGAATATTCCTAAAGGCTCCCGGCCTGCAGAAGCAGCTCTGCAGGTAAGCCTTCTCTTTCCCCCCCTGGACCCCGGTGGTGAAGCCTGAGTTCCTCCCAGCCACAGGGTCCGCTGATTCCCCCCCAGGCACCAGTGGCAATTATTCGGTGACAGCAGCAAAACTACAAGACAAGACCCCAGAGCTGCAGCTATGTTAAATAGCATGCAGTTGCCACACCCAAACACACCCCACTCCCCGTGATAGGCTATTTACATAACATTACTACTTGATTGGTTTATTCCAGAGTCCTGGTCGGCTATTGTTCTTGTGCTCCAAGCTCAGCCAGTCTCTGGGATGATTCAATCAGGGGTGATTAAATCCCAGTACATAACAGAATGGCTGGCCTCCTTTGGGAGTGAGTGGTAGTCAGGGCTCTTTTTGTAGAAAAAGCCCAGCAGGAACTCATTAGCATAATAGGCCACACCCAACAGCAGGAACGTATTAGTGTATTGGGCCACACCCCTGACAGCACAGCTCATTAGCACATTAGGCCACACCCCCATGTTACCAGAAGTGTGGTCATCCAGCCACACCCACCTTTTGCTTGTTATTCTGTTTACCTTGCTTGTTGTCCAAACCCAGGGCTTTTTTTGTAGCAGGAACTCCTTTGCATAGGCCACACACCTGTAATGTAGCCAATTCTAGTGAGTTCCTGCTGTTGGGTGTGGCCTATTATGCTAATGAGTTCCTGCTGGGCGTGGCCAACTTGGGAGCCACCCGGAACTCCATTCCTGTGCGTTCCTGCCCAAAAATAGCCCTGTATAGATTATATAAATAGCTCTTCTCACACGGTGCGAGGGAAACTGTAATCACCAGTCTGATATGGAACTAAGAAGTCATGCTAAAGATGATGTGTGTAAAGTGCTTGTCAGGCTGTACAACTGATTTATGGTGACTCCAGCAAGGGGCTTTCAAGGCCAAGGAGAAGCAGAGGTGGTTGGCCATGGCCTTCCTCTGCAGAGTCTTCCTTGATGGTCTCCCTCCTCCCAAGTGCGGACCTTACTTAGCTTCTGAGATCTAATGAGATCAGGTTACACCATTCTGCCTTTCCGCCCCACTAAAGATGATACAGAATGTGAAAGTGAAACAGGGGTGCACCGGTGAACTTCCTGGAAGAGAATCAAAAATCTCTGGAAACAGGTGAATGGACAATAGGGTTAAACCACAGAGTTTGTGCCAAATGCTAGACTATCATTGTCCACCCAAGGATATGTATTTTTCTTTCTTTAAGAACACAGGAGAATGGATTATTATGTCTTGCAGAGTAACTGAAAGGCCCAGATGGGCGTAGGATGACTACTTGAGGTGGCTTGAGGAAGCTTTTCAATTATATTGTGGCACAAAAACCAAACAAAAAAGCATGAGCCATGCTATTCCTTGGGAACAGGTGTTCCCTCAATCTCGATGGTCTTTGCCATAGTGATTGGAGGAATTCCTAGAGCGTCACTCATTGCAGTGATGTCCAGTGTTTCCCTCTAAGCTGAGTTAATGTGAGCTAGCTCACAGTTTTTTAGCCTCTGGATCACACAGTTTTGTCTTAGCTCAGGAAGGAGGGCTCCAGAGCCAACTAATGTATGAAGCAGCCCAATCACTCGCGCACAACTTTAATGCCAGGAGCTCACAAAGTAGAATTTTTGCTCACAAGACTCCACAGCTTAGAGGGAACATTGGTGATATCCCTTACAGGTCTTCCCCTGGAAGGGACATCACCATGCTGACTGCTGCTCCTGCGTGCCCCCATCCCCCAAAAGTTCCCAGGACTTTCAAGTGCAGGCCTGGCAACACTCGTGTGGGTAGATGTTTCGATGCAGAGTGTGGAAACAAGCAGGGGTAATTTCCTGCAGGAGCGCACAGGAGCGGCGTTCCGGCAGTAAAGAGCCCAAGGGGCGGGCACATGCAACAAGCCCCGCCCCCTGCTCCCAGCAGCCCCCAGTCAGAGCAAGAAGCAGTCAGGTAAGTTGCAGAGCCCCCCCGCCGCCGCCCCAAACAGTCTAGTGGCACCTTTAAGACCAAGTTTTATTCAGGTACAAGCTCTCCCTCCTCTATGAGGACAGATCTGCACGTTCCCAATAGCTAGCAATCCAAAACAGTCCAGTGGAGCCTGAGCAGTGGGTGTTGCCTTCTGACACAATTCCGGTGATGTCAGGGGGTGTGGCGTATGCAAATAAGTTATGCTAATGGGTTATGCTAATGAGCTCCAGCACCTCTTTTTCTATGAAATGACCCCTGGAAACAAGGATGGAGATAGAAATACCAGCGTGTCCCCCCCCCCCACACCCCTAGTGCGCAGTTTGATTTGGGAAAACGAATGAGCTCTGGCGTAGTGGTTAGGAGCGCGGACTCTAATCAGGGAGAGCCGGGTTTGACTCCTCACTCCTCCACATGCAGTTGCTGGTGTGACCTTGGGTCAGTCCTCTCAGAGCTGTTCTCTCAAGGGCAGTTCTCTCAGAGCTCTCTCAGCCCCACCTCCCTCACAGGGTGTCTGTTGTGGGGAGGGGAAAGAAGAAGAGAAGAGATTGGATTTATACCCCGTCCTTCACTACCTGAAGGAGACTCAGAGCGACTTACAATTACCAGGGGAAGGGGTTTGTAAGCCGCTCTGAGACTCCTTCGGTTAGTGAAGGGCAGGGTATAAATCCAATCTCCTCCTCCTCCTCCTCTTCTTCTTCTGTCTGCTGGGTGGGGCTCATCCTGCTCCCAGAAGCAGCAGCCGCAAAAACAAAGTGGCAGGAATGACAGATGGGGCCAGCCGTGTTTGGTGGCAGTGTTCCCTCTAAGCTGAGTTAGTGTGAGCTAGCTCACAGTTTTTTAGCCTCCGGCTCACAGATTTTTGTCTCAGCTCAAGAAGGAGGGCTCCGGAGCAAACTAATGTATGCAGTAGCCAAATCACTTGCTCACAACTTTAATGCCAGGAGCTCACAAAGTAGATTTTTTGCTCACAAGACTCCACAGCTTAGAGGGAACATCGTGTTGGCGGTGCACACTGTAAACGTGGTCCTGCAAATGGACTCACGGGCACAAATGACCCTACGCCGAGGAAAGGCCTTGAAAGAGCCACCCTATCTGCAGCAAGACTACGTCTCGAGGTTACTCCGTCACATCACAGCGACTTCTAGGAAGAGTGGCCGAGCCGTCAAATAAATACTACGTAAGGGGCAACGGGCTTGTTGACAGGAAATGTGTGCACCCGGGGGGGGGGGGCTGCTTCAGAAGCCACGGACGTCTTTCCCACAGGCCCCCTTGTGTAGGTGGGAAGAGTCACAACAGCAAAACACCACCCAAAATATTTATGAACTGTCAGATGGCCGTGAAGTCATGCTGGAATCTTTCATAGATTTCCAGAGCAGGGACCAAGGAGCTGTCTTCTGTGGAGCCGGACGGGTGACTTATTTCCCTCAGACGTGGGTGGGCTGGGGGACGTATAAAACCGCTTTTGTACTGAGTCAGATCAAGGGTATGGACAGCCTACAACTTTGGGTCTATAATCTGTGGAGAAACGTGGTGTATAAATAACTTTAAACAAATGCAGACTGCCTATTCCAGCATGTCAAGGTCCAAGGCAGATATCAGGGAAAGAATCCAGCACCTTCCATGGGCTCTGCCCCTGAGAGCCAGTTTGGTGCAGTGATTCCCCACGCCTCCGCTTGCAGCTGCTGGATGAACTTGGGCAAGCCGTAGTTCTGTCAGAGCTGTTCTCTCGCGAGCAGTTCTTGAAAGAGCTCTTTCAGCCGCGCCTACTTCACAGGGTGTCTGTTGTGGGGAAGGGGAGGGAAGAGGAGTTTGTAAGCCACTCTGAGACTCCAAAGGTGGGGTATAAATCCAATCTCCTCCTCCTCTTCATCTTCTTCCTCTTCCCCAAAGGCACAACATCCCTATTTTCCTTCATCAGGGCATGCTCAGGATATGAAATCAGGGCTTCTCCTACTTTATGTGCACTGGTACCAAATCGGTCAGAAGAAAAGGCCAAGCTAGTTGCCAGACAAAATGACCGTTCCAGTTGGGTAGCCGTGTTGGTCTTCAGTGGAAGAGCTGGATTTGAGTCCAGCAGTACCACAGAGACCAGCAAGATATTTGGGGTAGAAGCTTTCCAGAGTCAAAGCTTTGTATCTGATGAAAGGAGCTATAACTCTCCGAAGCCTGTCCTGTAGAAATCGGGTCAGTCTCTAAGGTTCCACTAGACTTGGAGAGTGTTCTTATGTTCTGTCTTAAGGTGCTGTGTTGGGAATAATAATAATAATAATAATAATAATAATAATAATAATAATACCCTTCCTTTCGATAGATTTAGTGGGGCTGCTACAATCCTTGGAGCTTTGCGGGCAGCATTTCCTTGCTTATCCAGCAGAGGGAGCAAGCAAGCAGCTGGTGGAGGCAAAGGAAGCTGCTAATTTTATTCCTCGTTTACGAGAGTTGCTATTTACCGAGGACAGAATTTCCCCGTTGCCATAAGGCTGAGGCTGTTCTGTTCCTTGACCAAGTAGCCGCAGACTCAGTACATTCTATGCAAGGGAAAACATCTGACGAGTCCTCTACCAAACTGGTCTGGCTGTTCGGTGAAAAGGGAACAGCAACTGTCTCTTTGCAAATACAAGCTCTTCCCTAGGCAAGCCCCATCCTAATCAACCGTAAGCACCAGCCAACAGGAGCAATAAGGGGAATCAGGCGAAAAGTCTGCAACTGATGTTGGTGTGTGGCTGCCAACCTCCAGGTGGGGCCTGGAGATTTCTCAGAATCCTAACTGCTCTCTGGTCTACAGAGATCAGACCCCCTGGAGAAAATGGCTGGTTTGGAGGGTGTGCCCTGTGGCACTGTACCCCGCCCAAGTCCCTTCCCTTCCCAAAACCCACCCTCCCCAGATCCCACCAGTGTTCCCTCTAAGCTGAGTTAGTGTGAGCTAGCTCACAGTTTTTTAGCCTCTGGCTCACACGTTTTTGTCTTAGCTCAGGAAGGATGGCTCCAGAGCAAACTAACTTACGCAGTAGCTAAATCATCTGCTCACAACTTTAGTTAGTAGCTCACAAAGGAGAATTTTTGCTCAAAGGACTCCATAGCTTAGAGGGAACATTGGCACCCCCAAATCTCTAGGAATCTTCCAGCCCAGAGCTGACAACTGTATGTTGCCGGGTGGGTAGCTTGGGGAAAAAACAAGACAAGAAATTGAACAGAACACAGATCAGCATTAGGTTGCATCATAGATATGCAGACAGTCTTGCTCGAAAACCCCATGGGGCACCCATAAGTCGGCTCACAGCACTTTCAACCATCAATCATGCTCAAAACACTATATTTTGGACCAGTTGAAGTTTCTGTGCTGTCTCCAAGGGCAGCCCCGCACACAGCCTATTACAGTAGTCTAGAGCTTACAGTGGCATGGATCAGCATTATAGATTATCAGCTGGATATGACTGGGTGGCCTTCCCCTCCTCCACCAGCACCCTAAGAAAACCTAAAGGCCCCGCCCTCTTGTCTCCTGACCCCTCAGCTCCACCTGCAGCATCACAAGACTTCGGCCTCATCATTCTGCCCAGAAAAAGGTCCTGAAAGAGGTGCAGCATCGTGAACGGGGAAGAAAGTGTGTTAGGGGTTCCCACTGACTCTGAGCATGCATCCGTCTTGTTGACAGGCATGGACCAGCGGAACAGGGATGCAACCGAGAAGTAAACTTCCTTGTGCGCCTCTGCCTCTCATTCCATCCACCGCCCGTGTCTTGTTACGGCCACGAAAAAGTTCCCATGTGCTAATGTGGCAGGGGAGAAAGTTTCCAGCACTCTGGTGGAACAGGTCTTTTTAAAAAATGTGCTCCTAGCAAAGTGTGCTTAGTGGGTGTAATTTAAGCATGCTCAACACAATTCTAATAAGAACACTGCCCCAGCTGAAAGAATATGCTTTTCCATATATATAATACACAAAAACGGCTAAATGTATTAGAAAGGACACAGAACCTGATGAAAACAGCCTGGCAAACACACACACAGCAAGGCCGTTGTTAGCCCACAATGTTTTCTCTTCCAATGGTCATTTATTACTAGCCAGAGGCCATTACAATATACATCCAGAGCTAAAAGATCTCAAACAATAACCAACATCAGTAAAATAAAAGAGCATTAAACCAAGTAAAGGTAAAGGCAAAGGTCTCCCTTGCTTGAAAGCCAGTCAAATCCGACTCTAGGGTTGCGGTGCTCATCTCCGTTTCCAAGCCGAAGAGCCAGCGCTGTCCGAAGACGTTTCCGCGGTCATGTGGCCGGCATGACTAAACACCAAGGCTCACAGAACGCTGTTGCCTTCCCACTGAAGCGGTACCTATGTATCTCCTTGCAATTTCTTGCTTTCGACTGCTGGGTTGGCAGGAGCTGGACCTAGAGATGGGAGCTCTCTCCGTCATGCGGCACCCTCGGGTCTCGAACTGCTGAACTACCGACCTTCCACAGCCTGCAGTTCAGCGTCTTAACCACTTGAGCCACCACAAGTAGCAAGGCAATTAACAAGTGTTAAAGTTATTTAGTAACGTTTGTCCTACAAAGCCTGTAATTATTCCGGAACTATGGCTAAAAATTCTAATCTAGACCATAATCACATACACACAGTGTATAAACTGTAACAAAAGTCCAGTTCCAATATATACCCAGATGTTGATAGCAAAAAAATACATTTAAAATGTTTTCTCTTGCCAGTCCTGCATATGGGTGCCCATGTTAATCACCTGTGCCACAAATATGATTTGGAAACACCTTTCTTCCAAGTTACAAGTGTTCATACCTGATCACCTACAGGCAATTTCTTTGCAGGGCATAAGTGAGAACACAAACGGCTTATTTGCTAGGGTGGACCCCAAATACATGAAGATTCAGCTGAAACAATCAGTAAAATGCTTGCTTGTGGGAGGAGATGCATAAACCCGTGGGCTCTGCCCAGGGGTCATTTCCTGCGGGAGCGCACAGGAGCGGAGCTCCGGCAGTAAAAAGCCCAGGGGGCAGGTACATGCAACAAGCTCCACCCCCTGCTCCCAGCAGCCCTCAGTTGGGCCACCAGGAGCAAAACGCAGCCAGGTAAGTTGCAGAGCCCCCCCCCAGTCCCGCCTTCAGGTACAAGCTCTCCCTCCTCTGTGAGGGCAGATCTGCACATCCCCCCCCCATAACTAGCAATCCAAAACAGACCAGTGGCACCTTTAAGACCAAGTTTTATTCAGGTACAAGCTCTCCCTCCTCTGTGAGGGCAGATCTGCACTCCCCCCCCCCCAATAGCTACAATCTGGATAAATTTAGAGATTCCTCAGGCCAATCCAGTCTCTAATGACCAAGTGTTGGTCTGATCTCTCAAACAACTGCTATGTCTTAAGTAGAAGCTGACTCTCTCTTCTCTGCTCACACTGCATCTATTCCTTAGTCTAGCACACCGTGTTCCACTGCTGGTGTAAATCTGTTGTTGTTCAACAAACGTCTCAGCCCTGCATTTGTATTTCTAGTTTACTGGGTTTAGTTGTTCACACTCAAATTTTACCGTTGGTTTGCAACCTTATTAGACTGTTCAATATCTCAGTTCTGTATACTTGAATGATTGTACTCGGTTCTATCGAAAGATTGTCATACGGTATGATTCAATAAAACATTTAAATTAAAAAAAGAGGGACACAGCAAGTGGCGGCATCGCAACCATGTTATCTCTTGGTTTAGAATCAAGGTTTTCTTTGAAGAAGAAAAAATGATACAGAGGAGGAGGCGGAGGAGGAGGAGGAGGAGATTGGATTTATACCCCGCCTTTCACTTGGAGTCTCAGAGCGGCTTACCAACTCCTTTCCCTTCCCCTCCCCACAACAGACAGCTCTTGACAGAAACTGCTTTTTTTGAAGGACAGCTGTGCCAGAGCTTGTGACTGACCCAAGGTCACATCAGCAGGTGCAAGTGTAGGAGTGGGGAATCAAACCCGGTTCTCCCAGATTAGAGTCCGCACACTTAACCATGACACCAAACTGGTGACCAGGTACAAAGAAGGCTCCTTTCCCTCGAATAGCTATGTAGAAAAAGAGACCATCAACAGGCCGTGCTCTGCATGACAAACAACCTGTTAAAAAACCCTGTTATCTACTTCTACTTTGAAGAGGTACAGGAATCCTTCCTTTCTCTTTTTTTAAAAAAAATCTGGTCAGACTAGAGACAAAAAGTGGAAGCTGGGCTTGTGGGGTCATGTGAGTCTGAAAAAGTTTCTGGATGGCTATTTCAGAACATAAAACAGGAAGACTTGTCTCAACTCGTCACAATGGGACGAGATGTTTGTAAAGCACAAGGGAGGCTCAAAAGTTATCTCTCCCTCCTGGTAGGGTTGAGAATGTCCAGATGGGGCCTGCAGATCTCCTGGAATGACAACTGGTCTCCAGATGACCACAGATCAGTTCCCCTGGAGATAATGGCTGCCCTGGAAGATGGACTCTATGGCATTATACCCTGCTAAGGTCCTTCCTCTTCCCAAAACTTCATCTTCCCCCAAGACTCCATCCCCAAGTCTTCAAGAATTTCACAGCCAAGAGCTGGGAACCCTACCTGATCGGCAGCCACCATGGGGTTCAAGGTGAGAGTTGGACACTGGCTCCTTACTGATGGTGGTATCAGGACAGCTGGTCAGAGCAAGTTAACATCAATCCTTTAAAGCAAGGCTCTGGGGGGCGGGGGAAATTCCCCAACCCAAGGAGTCAAGGGGGCAGCATCTTTTTTTGTTGTTGTTGACAGGGGTCATTTCCTGCAGGAGCGCACAGGAGCGGAGCTCCGGCAGTAAAGAGCCCAGGGGGCGGGGACATGCAACAGGCCCCACCCCCTGCTCCCAGAAGCCCTCAGTCACAGCAAGAAGCAGCCAGGTAAGTTGCAGAGCCCCCCCCCCGACCCAAAACAGTCCAGTGGCACCTTTAAGACCAAGTTTTATTCAGGTACAAGCTCTCCCTCCTCTGCGAGGACAGATCTGCACATCCCCTTCCCCAATAGCTAGCAATCCAAAACAGTCAAGTGGCGCCTGAGCGGTGGGTGTTGCCTTCTGACACACTTCCGGTGATATCAGAGGGTGTGGCATATGCAAATAAGTTATGCTAATGAATTATGCTAATGAGGTTTTCTCTGCCTTCTTCAACATCTGCCCCGCCCAGTTGCTCTCTTGATCAACTTCCATCTTAAACTGTCGAGATGGCGCCCCCCCCCCCCAAGACCAAGCTGCTGGCTTCCTAGTTGCTGTTTTCCACAAGTCTTCTGGCAAAGAAAGTGACAAGAACACCCTGAACAAGATGGGAGTTGAAGGAACTGATCCAGAAGGAGCTGACCATTGGAGCACCCTTGAAAGATACCGAGATTCAAAGTCTGATGGAAGATCTCGATCGCAACAAAGACCAGGGGGTGAACTTCCGGGAATACGTGACCTTCCTTGGCGCCTTGGCCATGATTTACAATGAGGCACTGAGGGAATAATCGTAGACGAGCCCAGCTAGATCATGGCAGCATGGCCTTAGTGAACCAGAAGTGCCTCTGTAAGCAGTTTTGTGTCTAATAAAAATTGATTTTTGTAATGTTAAAAAAGAGAGTTATGCTAATGAGCTCCTGTGCCACTTTTTCTATGAAATGACCCCTGGTTGTTGAGATAAAGTTACATCTGGCTTTTGGTGACCTCTCTTTGGGTTTTTCAAGGTACGAGATGATCAGGGGTGGTTTGCCCTTGCCTGCCTCCGTGTCACGACCCTGGTATTCCTTGGAGGTCTCCCATCCAAATACTAACCAGGGCCAAACCTGCGTAGCTTCTGAAATCTGACAAGACTGGGCTAGTCTGGGCTATCCAGCTCAGGGCAACAGTCTCTTAAGGTAAAAGTTCCCTTGCTCGAAAGCCAGTCGAGTCCGACTCTGGGGTTGCGGTGCTCATCTCCGTTTCAAAGCCGAAGAGCCAGCGCTGTCCGAAGATGTTTTCATGGTCACGTGGCCGGCATGACTAAACACCAAGGCGCACGGAACACTGTGACCTTCCCACCGAAGTGGTACTTATTTATCTACTTGCAATTTCTTGCTTTCGAACTGCTAGGTTGGCAGGAGCTGGAACTAGAGATGGGAGCTCACTCCGTCATGCGGCACACTCAGGTCTCGAACTGCTGAACTACCGACCTTCCACAGCCTGCAGTTCAGCGTCTTAACCACTAGAGCCACCGCAGCTACTTACATGGTCTCTTACATCCTCCTATATCAACCCCATGGTACATTGCTGTTCTTCGGTCCGAGCAGCAGTCCGGTCATCAAGAAAGGCCACCTAACTCGTGCCTGCCTCATTCCGCCGTTTGCTTAAGTCCATGTGATTCCTGTCCATTTCCCTATGCTTTGCAAGATCCCACAAAGACTTTGGCACTGGCGAAGTCTGACGCTCATTTTATTTTTAAGCACAGCAGCAGCAAGGAAGCAGACGCCTCGGCTATTAGAGCGATTTTATTAAAAGTCGGGAGGCCTCAAAGTGCCCTGTCTAGCCACAGAGTCACTGCACCGCCTTTCTCTTCCAGAAAGATAAGAGGATTTAAAAAATTAAAATCTTAATGGAGTGTTGACATTCTAGCTGGTTTGTGACTCAGGAGCATGACGGAGCCCTTAATAAGTACCTGTGTTGGATGATATTCCCCACAACTCCGAAAAAGTAACTGCAGGGCTCTGTCGGGACTAGTTTTGGTGCCACCTGACTCATATTCCTGGGGGAAGGGCCATCAAAATTGTCAGGGTGCTGCATTAAAACCTGGGTTGCCCTGTTTAAGATTATCGAAGCTTCCTTTCCCCTACTCAGTTTTACTCCATTTAATTAACTGACCCAAGGCTAGCCTGGTCTTGTCAGATCTCAGAAGCTAAGCAGGGCCAGCCCTGATGAGTTCTTGGTTGGGAAACCACCAAGGAAGCCCAAGCTTTCTATGCAGGCAATGGTAAAGTCACCTTTGCTCGTCTTCCCTGAGCTGGTTGGCCCAGGCTAGCCTGGTCTTGTCAGATCCCAGAAGCTAAGCAGGGCCAGCCCTGATGAGGTCCTGGTTGGGAAACCACTAAGGAAGCCCAAGCTTTCTATGCAGGCAGCCCTGATGAGTCCTCGGTTGGGAAACCACTAAGGAAGTCCAGGTTTGCTATGCAGGCAATGGTAAAGCCACCTTTGCTCATCTTCCCTGAGCTGGTTGGCCCAGGCTAGCCTGGTCTTGTCAGATCTCAGAAGCTAAGCAGGGCCAGCCCTGATGAGGTCCTGGTTGGGAAACCACTAAGGAAGTCCAGGTTTGCTATGCAGGCAATGGTAAAGCCACCTTTGCTCATCTTCCCTGAGCTGGTTGGCCCAGGCTAGCCTGGTCTTGTCAGATCTCAGAAGCTAAGCAGGGCCAACCCTGATGAGTTCTTGCTTGGGAAATCACCAAGGAAGCCCAAGCTTTCTATGCAGGCAATGGTAAAGCCACCTTCGCTCGTCTTCCCTGAGCTGGTTGGCCCAGGCTAGCCTGGTCTTGTCAGATCCCAGAAGCTAAGCAGGGCCAGCCCTGATGAGGTCTTGGTTGGGCAACCACTAAGGAAGTCCAGATTTGGTATGCAGGCAATGGTAAAGCCACCTTTGCTCATCTTCCTTGAGCTGGTTGGACCGAGGCTAGCCTGGTCTTGTCAGATCCCAGAAGCTAAGCAGGGCCAGTCCTGATGAGTTCTTGGTTGGGAGACCACCAAGGAAGCCCAAGCTTTCTATGCAGGCAATGGTAAAGCCACCTTTGCTCATCTTCCTTGAGCTGGTTGGACCGAGGCTAGCCTGGTCTTGTCAGATCCCAGAAGCTAAGCAGGGCCAGTCCTGATGAGTTCTTGGTTGGGAGACCACCAAGGAAGCCCAAGCTTTCTATGCAGAGCTAAACAATGGCAAACCACCTACTGGGTCACCATAAGTTGGCGGCCTCTTGTGACGGACAGGCTGGGTTCCTGCCTTTCTCCAACAGCAACCAATCAGAGCTGACAGAAAGTTGGGGGGAGAGAGAGACTTGAAAAGCAATGGTTGAAAAATGACAGGTGGTTAGCAGCAGAGAGGACAGCTTAAGGGCTGAGGTGAAAAGGTTGTTTTGTTTTCCTGACTAAGGGGAACAATATGGAAAAGCTGCTTGGAACAGGGGAGCGGTGGCACAGAGGATTTATCCTCTGGTGAACCTCTGAGCTGAACAGAGCTGCTGACGTTACACCCGCCACCTGTTTTGCCTCTTTTAAAATCTGCAGAGTCATGACCATCTCATGCCTCAGGTCCTCTTTCTCACTCCCAGATCCATCCATGGACAGGTTAGCCCACCCCAGACCCCTTTAATAGTCAGCCCTCACTCACAGAACTATTGAGGTTGGGTTCCAAACACTGCTCTAATCACTCGTTGCCACCACTCATTCATATCCTAGAATATATGTATGTAGACTGAGTTGTTGTTGTTGTATGTGTGTTTGTTTGTATATGTGCTTCTTAGACATGCAGCGCACAGGGTTCATCAAGCATGAAAGCTTTTCTTTATAAGAACGTAACACAGAGGAAAGTACAGTGTAAGAAATGACGTTTCACTTCCATTGAACTTTTGGACTGAGGTCCTATACCTACAACTGGGATTCTTCCGTTACAAATTTACTATTTTCAGCCTGTTGTTGTTGTTGTTGTTGTTGTTGTTGTTGTTGTTGTTGTTGTTGTTGTTGTTGTTGTTGTTGTTGTTGTTGTTATTATTATTATTATTAACAACAACAACAACAACAACAACAACAACAGGCTGAAAATAGTAAATTTGTAACGGAAGAATCCCAGTTGTAGGTATAGGACCTCAGTCCAAAAGTTCAATGGAAGTGAAACGTCATTTCTTACACTGTACTTTCCTCTGTGTTACGTTCTTATAAAGAAAAGCTTTCATGCTTGATGAACCCTGTGCGCTGCATGTCTAAGAAGCACATATACAAACAAACACACATACAACAACAACAACTCAGTCTACATACATATATTCTAGGATATGAATGAGTGGTGGCAACGAGTGATTAGAGCAGTGTTTGGAACCCAACCTCAATAGTTCTGTGAGTGAGGGCTGACTATTAAAGGGGTCTGGGGTGGGCTAACCTGTCCATGGATGGATCTGGGAGTGAGAAAGAGGACCTGAGGCATGAGATGGTCATGACTCTGCAGATTTTAAAAGAGGCAAAACAGGTGGCGGGTGTAACGTCCTGACCTACATATGGCCCATACTGTGGTGTCTTCGGAAAAGACTTATGTGAATCGCCACATACACTTTCAATGTTGAGCTCGAGACAGGGAAGGCTCCTCCGAGATAACTATTCATTGGCCGCTCCACATCAGCGACCGATCAGAACGGGACTAATTCCCTGCGAGGGAAGAACGCTCATTGGACTTTATCTACACAACATCATTGGTTGTTATCTGCAAGTAGGCGTGGCTACGTTCGCCCAGGAACGTTTAAAAGAAGCCTCGCTCCCAATGTAAAACTGTTCTGGTCGCGACTTATGACAAGCGCTTGTTCGTACCTACAATAAAGCTGTTAACTTTGTTGAAATCACTCTCCGGATCTTTGTTAGCGGCGATCTAACACATACCCTGAACAAGAGTGGTTGTAGAGGGTGGGAGGCACTCTGTGTGAGTGGACAAAGGGCGTCACACACCTTGACAGCACCTCACATAAGAACATAAGAGATGCCAATGTTGGATCAGGCCAAAGGCCCCTCCAGTCCAACACCCTGTGTCACACAGTGGCCAGAAATACCAGGTGCCATCAGGAGGTCCACCCGTGGGGCCAGGACATTAAAAGCCCCTCCCACTGTTGACCTTCCGCCGCCACTCGATTTTTAATAAGCTGTCCTTTACTTCACAATAATCCTCTACGGGTTAAAGTACTGATGGCTAGACACTGACCTCTTGTAAACGGGCAGTAGTACTCAATGCCGTGTTCCATAACTAAGGGGAAGAGGACGCGAGTTAACAATCAAGAGATCTTGCTGTGTTCTGTGTGCACCATCCAGGTCAAGTTTCAAACTGAAGCAAGCTCTTTCTAAGTAAGTGCCGCTTCAATGGTCTACACCTAAGGGGGGCAAGGGTGATCCACCTGTTTGCCCAATTGCCCCGAGAGCATCTTGGGGGGATGTAGTAACCACCTCCCCGGCTCTTGTCTTGCGGACACTACAGGATTATATCATTGGGAATAAGAAGGAGATCCTTGAGAGTAAAATGTGAGGCAGAGGCTTATAAAATATTTACTTCCTTCATTTATACCCCACCTTTCTTCCCCAATGGGGATCTAAAGGAGCCTACATCATTCTCCTCTCCTCATAGAGTGGATCCGGTCTATGTCGAAGGAATTGGATTGCCTTCTGGCAAATTCGAAGACAGAGGTAAGAACATTAAAGGGTTAGGTACAAAAGAAGATGAAACTCTTGAAACAGAAGAGGAGAACCTACCTAGAGAGAAGGCTAGGATTGTGGGTATGCAGTCTTCATTGCTAGGGTTCCAACCTCCCCCGGTGGGTATTGCTCAGGAAATGAAGTCATCACACGAGCAACTTCCTGGCAACACTCTGGTGCTTGGGGGGAAACTCCATGGTAGAAGCCAGTTTTACCATAGAGTCTTTGCCCAAATATCAGAGTGTCACCTGGAAGTCGCTGGTATGATGACATCACTTCCTGTGCGACACTGGCAATCAGGGGTCATTTCGTAGAAAAAGAGCTAGGGGAACTCATTAGCATAACTCATTAGTATATGCCACACCCCCTGACATCAGGGGCCCGGCGGTGGACCTGCAAGGCCAGCGGGAGTGCGAGGAAGCCCCGCCAAGGCCCTCCCTGGCCCCAGGCAGGCAGGGGTGGGGAGAGGCAGGGAGGAAGCAACTTACCCTCCCTCTTCTCCTGCCTCCTCCTGGGTGAATGAGGACAGGAAGCGGGGTGGCCGGAAGCAGGGGCGGGGCTTCATCATGTGCCCCGCCCCCTGCACCTCACCCGGGGGAACTGCGTTCCTCCGCGTTCCCCCCCCCCGAAATGACCTTTACTGGCAATGTAGCCTGGGCCTTTCTCTTTCTCCTGGTAAGTCCCTCTCTCGTCCCATGCTGGTTGCCAGGAGGGATCTGGGAATTCTACTCCAAGCCGTTTTCCATGCTGAAACAGCGGTAGGGGAGAGGGGATATTTTGCCATTTTTGCTGCTTTTTGTGGTGTATTCTTCATCTGAGCACATGCAACAGCAAAAACAGAGACATAACACACACACACACCCAGCATTGTTTCAGCAGGGCAAAAGGAAGAGGCAGGTGTCAAGAATTCCCAGCCCAGGGGAATTCTTGCTATGGGTGGGCAGAACTCAAAACTACAACCACACACTCGCCAGTATGGTAGTCTGCCACCAGCCCCTTGAACTACCCACACAGCCAGAAGCCAAGGGGCAAGCTTCTAATCTTACTGCAAATTAATTCAGAAAGTCAATCCTGCAAGGCAGGCTACTTGCAGAATGGTTTTTCACTAATAATTAACCAAGTAGGTGGACACTTGAAGTCTAAGGTACTGGGATTAGAACAACCAGATATATTAAAAGTATCTACTTATTAAGGAGTGCGAGAATATTTCCCAAAGAACAAAGCAATGAGCAGAAAAACAAGAAATATACATCAAAAGTTCTAGCTACACAACACACCCTACATTATGGTTACCATAGGTTACTCTTCTTAGGTGAAATCAAGCATCTTTCCAGGTCTCTTTGTGTGCCAGGCTCATGTCAAACCCATGATAGGGTTAAGCAGGGCTCTTTTTGTAGAAAAAGCCCAGCAGGAACTCATTAGCATAATAGGCCACACCCAACAGCAGGAACTCATTAGCATACTGGGCCACGCCCCTGCCAGCACAGCTCATTAGCACATTAGGCCACACCCCCACATTACCAGAAGTGTGGTTATCCAGCCACACCCACCTTTTGCTTCTTATTCTGTTTACCTTGTTTGTTGTCAAAACCCAGGGCCTTTTTTTGTAGCAGGAACTCCTTTGCATGTTCGGCCACACATCCCTAATGTAGCCAATCCTAATGAGTTTCTGCTGTTGGGTGTGGCTTATTATGCTAATAAGTTCCTGCTGGGCATGGCCAACTTGGGAAACAGCCGGAACTCCGTTCCTGTGCGTTCCTGCCCCAAAATAGCCCTGGTCCTACTTGGGTTAAGCCCATTGCCTCCAGGAGAGCTGAAGCTGGCTTGCTCCAACTAACAACGGGAAAGCTAAACTTCTTAAAGTCTAAAATTTGCATAGGCTAGGGCCCTTGAGCCAATACAAAATTCAGACCATTGAAGTTTTACGACATGGAACCCTGACAATAAATGGCTCAGAAGAGGAACGGTCTATGACAGGACACGTCCCCTCTGAAGTGTAAATCAAGCATCAACAGAAGCATCGAGGTGTGTGTTCAGTGACAAATGGTGTGGCTCCCTGTGGTCTCTGCTATTCAAAGGCACCAAGTCAGACTTGTTAACTTTCTTGTGACAAATCCCAGATGTTTCCTTCTGATCTCTTCCCCTGTGTTTCAGGCCTAATTTTTTTATATATATGAAGCCTGAGCCAATGTTTTAATGCAAGAACAAGGAATTTTATTTATTTATTTATTTATTTAATTTGGGATTTTTACTCTGCCCTCCCCAAGGCAGGCTCAGGGCAGACCCCCCCCCCAAAAAAAAATGAGTTCAAGACTCGTTACAATAAAACCACATTGAAATCATCAAAACAATAAACAATAAAATTGCACGGGTAGCGACAATTTCAAACTGAACCGGAGGTCCCGTTTGCCTCAACAGCAGGAGCCCTTCATGTCCAAACCCAAACAAGCTCTTTTGTTGTTGTTCAGTCGCACAGTCAAGTCCGACTCTCCGCGACCCCATGGACCACATCACGCTAGGCCTTCCTCCGTCTTCCACTGTCCTCTGGAGTTTGCTTAATTTCAACAAGCTCGCGTTTATTTTAATATCCATTCCCCATAGCTGGGGTGGCTGCAAAAAACCTGAGTTGGGTCTGGTGTACCTGGACACAAGTCCTGAAAAAGGCAACGTGTAATTTGGCCCCCAGATGCTGAAGAAACTGAAAGCAGGAGAAGCCTTTCCATATTCACACATCAAAGCAAAAATTGCTGATACAGGTGAGTCACTAGGAAGTTGGGCAACTTTTTTTTCCCCTTTTGGCTTTGAGAATTAGCAGAGGCCAGATGACCAAGGAAGGAAACCCCAGATCTGCATGAACAAGATCGAGCTGTTAGGCGAAACAAGGGGAAGGCCAAGCGGGTTTCAATGTCTCCTTAAGGAGATTATTGCTCCATAACGGCAGTTAACCACCCACCTAAATGCGAGCCTCAATCTTAATTTTCAAATGAAAGGATCACTCATAGGTGCATAAATGCTGAGGCAAGATTAGACATGCTTGTTTTTAACCATTCAAATTCTCCCTCTCTGGTGCAATGCTATAAGCATCTCTTTGACACCAAAATTATTACCCGTCAAAACACAGAGGGTGCTTTTAACGTTGCACGTAGCAATTATAGGCAATTGTTATTTTAAAGTGTGAAAGAGGACAAAAATATCCAAACGACAAACTTGTCTGACGGAAGAATTCCACTCTAGGAGAATTTTACCTTCAAACAAACCAGTCTCGCTTTTACACACCAATCACTCTCCCTGTCCCTGTCGTTTTCTAGACCACTACGTTAAACCCACCTCAGTTTTGAGGCCGAAGATGAAAAAATATCAGGAGGCCAAGAGCCTTACTTCCGGAGCAAAGACCAGTTGTCCACAAAAATAAGATGTAAACTTGGATTAGGAACAGACAACCAACAGACCTACCATTACGGCTCATGCAAAACTGATCTTACTTTTAAAAAAATCTCTTTCTTTCAAAAAGAAAACAGAAAACAAAAAGAACAAGAACAAGAAGGGGAAAAAACCATAAAATCCAGTAACTAATTGGGGGGGGGGGGAACCCTGTATACACCGAGTAGAAATAAAAATATAACAGTGGTAGCAGTTCTACTCATAAGCTTCTATAAAAGGTTTCCAGATATCCAAAAATATGTCCATACACCGTTGTCATCTGTATAAAAGGTAAAGGTTCCCTTGCTCGAAAGCCAGTCGAATCCGATTCTAGGGTTGCGGTGCTCATCTCCGTTTCAAAGCCGAAGAGCCAGTGCTGTCCGAAGACGTTTCCGTGGTCATGTGGCCAGCATGACTAAACACCAAGGCACACGGAACGCTGTTACCTTCCCACTGAAATGGTACCTATTTATCTACTTGCAATTTCTTGCTTTCAAACTGCTAGGTTGGCAGGAGCTGGAACTAGAGACGGAGCTCACTCCGTCATGCGGCACACTCCAGTCTCGAACTGCTGAACTACTGACCTTCCACAGCCTGCAGTTCAGCGTCTTAACCACTTGAGCCACCACAGCTCCTGTCATCTGTATACCATGCACTAAAATACTGATAAAGTTGTAAGGTCCTTGATCCATTGATTTGCAGGAGGTGAGCATTTATCCTTCCAGTGTTGTTAATACAAAAGTCTTTGAGCTGTAGTCGGGGCCTGGAGGCTCCATTTTCACTGACCGATGGTTAGCCTTCAAGAGACGGGCAGATAGTTTAAAAGCAGACCGAGACTCCTTTCTCCCCATCAAAAGGAACGTCTAGATTTAATGTGCCCAACAGGCAGGTTTATACCTAAACACACACTCTGACCACTACACCACATCTGCCCAACTCTCACAAGGATATACTAATCATCCCCCCCCCCAAATTACATCATGGAAAAACTAACCACTGGAGTCTCAAAAGGGCGGACTGGACATGAGGACAAGGAGAACTGAGCTCCATCTCTAAGGGCTAAAAGGCTACAAGCAAACGCCTCTAGTGTGTAATTTGTTCAATCACAACAGATGGAACTTCAGAACTGTCCTCCGTGATTTATCAATGGAAAAGTTACACAAGGGAGCTCCTGACCCAGCAGCCATTGATGTTCACTTGAAGGATCAAAAGGAAAAGCTCTACAACCGGGGGCCACGCACCCCAACGACATGCCGTCAACCCACAGAGAGTGAAATTCGGAAGAGTTGATGGCGGCTGGCAAGCACAGAATATGCAGTATTAATGTGGGGAGTTACAAACTGAGTTGAGCAAAGAACTTGAGGAATTTCACATTACCCTTTTTAACCCCTTTTGAAGCTGTTTTTGATCCATCATGGAGTAAACCGGTATAGGGCTGCCGTTTCACACATGGCTTTCCCCTTCCGGTAAAGAGCTGGATCTGAAGCGGTTTGCCATTTCAGACTGCACCGCTTTTTCCCCACACCGGCGATCTCCGGCTTTTTTTTTTTTGAACGTTCGCTTTATAGCGCTATAGCACTATAACAAAACACTCCAGGCATTCCAATGGTGTTGATATATTGCTGTTCCATTATAGTGCTATAAAGCAAACTTTTTTAAAAAAAGCTAGAGATTGCCCGCGCGGGCGAAAAACGGCGGGAAAAAGTGCATCAGAACCGGGAGAGGAAACTGAAGACTACTTGGAAGCGGTTGACAGGTAAAACACTTCAGCCCCGTTTCCTAAACAGGACAGAAGCGTTTATATGTGAAATTACAAATATATTCCGGTAGGGAACCGGTTCTAAAATGGTTCTGTCTGAAATGACAGACCAGAAACTGTTTGGGAACCGTTCCTCTTCCGGATTATATCGTCTGTCTGAAATTCCTCACCTTCTCTCTCAACGAATGGGGAACATATTGCGTTGGCACCAGGTATCAGGGAAAGGGTAGGTGGGCACCATGTCGTAGCACAGCACTTCTTAGATCAGGGCCCACTTCATTACACGTGACATATAAACCACCCAATGGAAGTTATCTTGTGACCTGACACTTGAAGGAGTGCAAGAAATAAAATAAAAGATGGAGATAACACCCTGAGGGCAGCTGGAATCCCCAGAGCGGGTAAAAATAAGGAACTGTCTCACCGGCCCTCGTATTCTCACCAACAAGTAGCAGCTGCGGTTAACAGTGGAGTCCCCAGACACAAGCCGCGTGCCGAAGACACAGAGGAACTGGCCTCAGGGGCTTCAAGAAGAAATCTATTCCGATCAACTTCTCACCCTGAAACGTTGAGCCCCCAGTAGGGTTAAAGAGAACCCAAGAGAAGCCATGTTGGATCAGGCCAATGGCCCAACCAGTCCAACACTCTGGGTCAGACAGTGGCCAAAAACAAGGTTGCCGGGTCCCCCCCCCAGGACATCAGCGGGGGATGGGAGGGTAGGGCTGCCAGGTCCAGGTAGGAGAACTCCTGGAGATTTGGGGGCGGAGCCTGGGGTGGGGAGGGTCCCACTCGCTACACAAAGGCTGGTAATGGCAAACCATGTCTGTTCGTCCCTCGCCTCGAAAACCCCACAGGATCGCCACAAGTCGGCTGCAACTTGAGGGCACTTTCCACCACCATTGTTAATAATGTGATAACCCACAACAATTAACGTTCTATTGGTTTTGTATTGTGTTAATTCTGCCAGTGTTTGGATGCTAATCCTTTCAGGCCAAGGGTGTCAAACACGTGGCCCGGGGGCCAGATGAGACCCCCGGAGGGCTTCTATCAGGCCCGCAGTAGAACTGGCTCTCTTCTGCTTCTGCTTCCAGTTCTGCTGCTGCTGCGTCATTGTAGGTTTGCAGCTTACAGATACACACCTGAACCGCATACTCAATATGGCAACAGCGCAGATATTTTGATGCAATAATTCAGAGCAAGAGGTGTCAGTTATCAGACCCTGTTAAATAAACACAATATTGCAAGAGCGCTAATGTTTTAAGAGTGTTTTTATTTTAAGTTAAAAAAAAAACCTTTGTGTTTGTGTCCTTGATAAAGTTTATATCTCCGCTATCTGGCATGACATCTTATGAGACACGTGGCCCGGCCCAACAAGGTCTCGTTGGTGTCAGATCCGGCCCTCATAACAAATGAGTTCGACACCCCTGGTTTAGGCGGTCTGTTAATGTTTCCTCATAGCTTGACTTTGTGTCTGCCAATTATCTTGTCATGTTGCTTTAGGGCTGGCAGGTCCCATGTCCCCCCCCCCCCCCGGCCACCAGTGGGGAGTGGAAGGCAGGGTTGCCAGCAACAGGTCAGGAAACGCCTGGAGATTTGGGGGTGGACCCTGGGGAGGAGAGGGACTCCACAATACAAGAACTCGTGGGCACTCCATGAAATTGCTGAGTGGTTGGGTTAGAACGGATAAAAGGAAGTACTTCTTCACCCAAAGCATGATTAACACATGGGATTCACTGGCACAGGAAGTGGTGGCGGCTACAAGCATGGGCGGCTTCAAGAGGGAATTAGATAAGCATATGGAGCAGAGGTCCATCAGTGGCTATTAGCCACAAGGGATAGATAGAGGCTCTGGGGCAAGTGATGCTCTGTCTTCTTGGTGCTTGGGGGGGGGGTCAACAGTGGGAGGGCTTCTAATGTCCTGGCTCCACTGGTGGACCTCCGGAGGGCACCTGGTATTTCTGGCCACTGGGTGACACAGAGTGTTGGACTGGATGGGCCTTTGGCCTGATGCAACATTGGCGTCTCTTATGTTCTTATGACTTCAGTCCACAGTCTGGGAATGAGCTGTAATTCCGGGGGAACCCCAGGCCCCTCCTGGAGGCTGGCCTCCCTAGCCCCTGAAGGCCTGAACCTCACTGTTGCAAAGTCAGAGTCTTCTCAAGTAGCAGGGTGGCACCCCGGTGCCGTGGAGACCCTTGCTCCTCGAGACCTGACGCCGGGCACACAAAGTAGGCCCACTTAACGCAGTGCCAAGATGGCTCCTCAGGGAGGCCTTCCTCGCTCTTGAACAATTACAGCCTCTCATTCAGAGCCTCTATAAACAAATTCTCCTCTTTCCTGGAAGCGCTTCTGCGTACCCAAGAGATAAACCGCCCTATATTCCTATGAGCTGTGGATAAAATCAAAGCAAACAGACGTCATATAGTTTATGGGAGCTGAATACGAGAAGGGAAACGAAGCAGACGCACGCAGAGACACACACACACATACACGCGCGCACACACAAATCCCGCTCAAGTATTTATACAGAAACGAAAATGTTTCATTAAATTACAGAGATGCCATTTGCAACTATTTCCCTTTAAATCCTCAGTCAAACGCACAGCTTTGCAGCACTTTGAACTGCGCCGCGCCAATAATTGTGGATGAATATTTTAAATCAGACTTGAATCGCTGTACTCCATATAGACCAAATGAACTAATAAGTTGCTCATGTGTGGACTACTAATGCGTCTCTCTCCCACCCCTCCCTTCGCCCTGACAGATGGAGAGCGGTCTTGAAAATTAGATGCATTTGCTACTGGGAATTTTGCAGGAGAGAAACTTAAAGGTTTGTTTTTTTTAAAAAACAACAACATCCTATTTATATAAAAAAAGCCAAAACGACCACAACAGCCTGTGTGTGCTTCAAATAACACAGAATTTATACAAACTAAAAAGAGATGCTTAAGCAAACATTTGGAAGACATGAACGAGCACGTCTCAAGAAAGGAGCTACGGGATCCAAGTGGCACATTCTAAGGACTCTGGAAGCGAGGGTGAAATCTTTCTGCTGTCACCGCTAAGCAGAAGGTGTCCTTCTGATGCTTCTACCCAGTAAGTATATGTCAGATGAGATCACGGCATGGCCCTTTGCCCAGGCAGACTCTTCGCTTAGCTGAAAGTGGGGTCTTGAAAGATGAGCCCAGACAATATGCTGCATGTTTAGTATGCCACTAAACAACGAAGTAAGTACAAAGTGAATCAGCTTTATTTGAGGAACGAGAACTTCCAAAGATCGCACAGCATCAGACGACACGACAACTCCACACAGAGAGAACAACAGTGGAGAATAGCTCCTTTTAAACTCTCCCGGGCTGGTGTATCCACGCCCTCACGTGGTTAAGGTCCAATCGCATTAAAGAGATAACAACCAATAAACACAGTTCCCTCCAGCCCAGTTCTCTTACATTTGATTGGTTACTGAACATGCTTCAGCCAATAGTGTTGTTCCGGATTAGAATGTCATACTCTATGTCATATGCTTTATGTCATACCCTGTTCTTCTCCCAAAGGAACCCCGAATGGCCACTGATGGTGTGCCAGCAAAGGGCTCCGTGTGTCACAGTCAGCCTGGCTCTAGCATTACCTGGAGCACTGAAAGGTGTGTTAGGGTTGCCAGATCCAGAAATTTGCGGAGATCCAGAGGTTGAGCCTGGGGAGGGGGAGGACCTCGGCAGGGTCTAACGCCACAGAGTCCACCCTCCAAGGCAGCCATTTTCTCCAGGGGAACTGATTGTCACGTGGAGATCAGTTGGAATTCTGGGAGATCTCCTGGCAACCCTGTTAAAAGACCCCCTGGAACTCCGCGCACATCTTACTGTGGAGACGAAGTGCCCCCAGAATCTAAAATTATTCTGGATTTTGTTGGTCTCTAAGGTGACTGCCATTTTTTTTAAAAAAAACATGAATTGCATTCTGTCCAGGAAATAAAATAAACATTTTTTTTTGCCATTCCACAAGTCAAAGCGATCCAGTAGAGGTATGCCAGCCTCCAGGTGGGACCTGAGGATACTCTGGAACTTCAGCTCATCTTTAGACTACAGAAATCAGTTCCCTTGGAGAAAATGGATGATCTGGAGGGTGGACTCTGGCAGTGTACCCCATTGAGGTCCCTGTCCTCCCCGGGCTCCACTCCCAAGTCTCCAGGAGTTCCCCAACCAGGATCTGGCAACCCTGTCCGCCCCGTAGCTAAGGGCTTTTTGGGGAGGGGGCCATGGGGGGATGGCAGCTATTTGATCAAACGTTTCAGAGCAAGTGTGTGTGTGGGGGGGTAATGCCCAGCAGCTGCAGGACTTGTGTGTACACCAACCACTGGGCGGTGAGGATAAGTGGCGGGCTCCCTGAAGCCAACAGGATAGCTAGCAAGTACGGCTACATCAATATAGGTAATCCTCCGGCGGTGGTGGCAGCAGGCCACCAATGTTCCCTCTAAGCTGTGGGGTCTTCTGAGCAAAAATTCTACCTTGTGAGCTGCTGGCATTACATTTGTGAACAAGCTATTTGGCTACCGCATAAATTAGTTTGTTCTGGAGCCATCCTTTCTGAGCTAAGACAAAAATGGGTGAGCTGAAGGCTAAAAAACTGTGAGCTAGCTCACGCTAACTCAGCTTAGAGGGAACACTGCAGGCCACATGCTCTCTCGGCCACTCTAAACACTTTTCTTTTCTTCTCTTTTCTTCTGGCGACCCCCTTTCCGAGATATCCCCTTTCCTCAACACCTTCGTTTTGGCCCCGTCATTTCTGCCACCTTTTCCTTCCTCTCGGCTTTCCTCTGTTTTTTAAAACTTCTTTCCCTTTCTGCCATTGACTTGGCCCCGTTTCCGCAGGAACCCTGACCCGAGCAGAGTCTTACCCAGGTCTACTCAAGCTGCCTGACGCCCAGGAAAGCACTTTTTAAATTAGTCTGCCGCCCCCCCCCCCCCGTATTTTCTGGCTCAGCCCTACCAATCTCCCTTTCGTTTCCCAGAAAACGTTGTTGTGTTTGTTTCGCAAGGGACTTTGAGGTTTCGAGTCAGTTTCAGCGGGCTGGTCAGTTTCACACCACGACACCCCGGGCTCTGCAGAAGGCTGCTTCTCTCCCCCCTCCCGCTTTTGACATCCTGCATAAATTACCTGCCCCCCCCAGTTAAAAAAAGGTGTGGCTGTCTTCCACCCCGGGTCTTTGCAGTCCGAAGAAGATTTAAGTGGGGGTGTTTCTCAGTCTGAGTGCAAAGTGGTACGCAGGTGGCGAATTGAGGCACTTTGGGGACAACCCGGGAGGGAGGTGGCCCAGAAGAAATGCAAGGGGGCCGGGCCCCATGGGCCCCGCGTCAATTACGGGCCTGCCTATTTCCCCCAGCCAGCAGCAGCAATAATTCAGTATTGGGTTGCACTCAATGAACTATCAAAAAGCTCTCACAACTCAGTAGCCCAAAATTCCAGATTGCAAACCGCAAGTCTCTCTCTCCCTCTCTCTCATTTCTGCCTGAGCAGAAACCCCCATGAATAGCTGTTCTAACAAGAACATGACTCTTTAGTGCGGGGGGGGGGGGGCAAAATAAAAATAAACAGCAAACTGGAAAAGTTTCTTCTATCTGATAGAGATCCCAAGATTACCCACCAAGTAGCCAGTTTCTGCATGACGGAGTGAGCTCCCGTCTCTAGTTCCAGCTCCTGCCAACCTAGCAGTTCGAAAGCAAGAAATTGCAAGTAGATAAATAGGTACCACTTCAGTGGGAAGGTAACAGTGTTCCGTGCACCTTGACGTTTAGTCATGCCGGCCACATGACCACGGAAACGTCTTCGGACAGCGCTGGCTCTTCGGCTTGGAAACGGAGATGAGCACCCCAACCCTAGAGTCGGATTCAACTGGCTTTCGAGCAAGGGAACCTTTACCTAGCCAGTTTCTGTATGGTGATACTCATATCACAGAAATTCTAAGGTAGCTAGTTAGATATAGCAGTTTGACATTAGACTAAATTTTAATCTTCTTTTAATGATTTACTGATGTATTTTAAAATCTTAGGATATTGCAAACGTGTACTTCTTTTTGTATGACTGGTCTAAGGACTGTAGAAATAAACTGAACTGGAAAAGTTGTGAGACATATGTTTATCACGGAGAAAGTGGGAAACTTACCGCAGGGCTTTCCTGCCCTCCCACCCCCCAGCAATGAATTTAGCTAAATCTGCTTTCCCTTAAATTATTAGCTAATTACCCTTGACTGAGGGACAACAGGGTGTTTGTGAGGGTGAGCTGTGAAAAGAACACTTCAGCGGGGAAGATCAATGGCATTTTATTTTGATTTTGTTGTTGTTGTCTGGCTTACAAAAAGAAAGCCCTTGACCAGCCTGATGCGCTTAAACCATCTTTCCTTTTGACAGAGAAGATGTGATATTGACGGATCAATAGAGTAACTTTATGAGTGGGCTGATGCTTCGGAAGACAGCCGAATCATATTAAAGAGGCATCATTCTTTAAAACTCAGAAAGTGCATTTGGACAAAAGCTTACCTGACCTTTGGAAATACTAACACCATCCTTTTTGTTTTTTAAAAAAAATACTAATAAAACCATCAAAGTATGTATCCAACAGAGTCTGGTAAACCCCTAGAATACCGCTTCACTGTTTGGCAACAGAGTTGGAAGAGGGGGAGGAGGAGAAGAAAAAAGTTGGATTTATTATACCCTGCCATTCACTTGGAGTCTCAGAGTGGCTTACAATCTCCTTCCCTTCCTCTCCCCACTACAGGCACCCTGTGAGGCAGGAGGCTCTGAGAGAACAGCTCTGAGAGAACTTGTGACTGACCCAAGGACACCCAGCTAGCTTCACGTGGAGGAGTGGGGAATCAAACCTGTTTCTCCCAGATCAGAGTGTGCTGCTCTTAACCAAGCATCCTTTGAGTCAGGCTCAGAACGAAGGAGGGATTTCCTGGTGGTGCGCAGATGGCTCCTATTTTTTGCAGACAGCATCGAACAGAAATGAAGGCCGTTTGAGCTAACCCGTGAAACAGGGAGTTTCAGAGGTCAGTTGTCACAGGAAGGCGTCCGAACAGGGAGCTTACGGCAGGTGTCCCCAAGCTGGCGCCATGCGTGCTGGCCCCTTTCCTGGTGACCCCGAACTGTTTTGAGAAAGTGCGCAAGGCTGGGTGGGACTTTTGACTGGCCACTGGAGATCTGACAGGCTTTGCCGATTTTTAAAAACATGCATTTGGCAGCAGCACCACCACAGCAGTGTGTAACTGAGGGTAAAGCTGTGCGGAAGCAAGAAAATGCTTTTTCAACAATATGCTCATTTTAAAAGACAACCTGCCAAGCAAAGCTTCCACCTCAAAAGTTGCAATTAGAGTTACCCATAACCTGGCTCCCTGACGTTTTGTAGCACGGGTATTATGTACTGAGATCGAGGCAGCGTTTAAAGCATCCTGTTTTTTGAGGATCCCGAAACCGCGGGGAAAATCAGGCGAAGCCGTGGGTCAAAATGCGGCCGCGCGGCTTCGAGTGGGAAATTGACCAACAGAAGCGGGGCAAAGGGAGGCGCGACGGCGGCGCAACTCTTGTGTGAAACCGGTCCCTGTTTGAACTCCCTTGATTACATGCAAAGCAAGCTCCTGATGAGACTCAATGTTCCCTGGCAAAGTTCATCCTAAACCACAAGACCATGCCAAATAATTTTGTGCCCGCAAGGTAGTTTCTTGGGTTGTTACAGCATTACGGTAGCTTTTGCCCAGTTCAAGAACTAAAACATTTCATTTGCCCGCATATCCCCTGGGTGGGACCAGTGGATCCCCTGGAATTACAGCTCCTTTCCAGACTACAGAGTTCAGTTTCCCTGGGAAAAAACTGGATTGTTTGGGGGGTGGACTTTATGGCATTGTACCCCATTGAGGTCCCTGTCCTCCCCAGGCTCCATCCCCCAATCTCCAGGAGTTTCACAACCTGGATCAAGAGACCTTATTCCCTACCAGAGATGGGGGAGGGGGGGCTGGCAACCCTGTTTGGAAAAGAGACTACAGAAATCTCTCTACTGTGCGTGTCGAGCAATCTTTCAATAAACAAGAACCCCGCTGAAGATTTTATGAAGAATCTGCAAATCCCCCCCTTATTTACACAGATATGAAAATATTATTATTCTTTGTTATCGTAAAACAAATTAAATACAATAAACAAATGGCGAGCTAAACAGATTAATCCAAGGAAGACAGATAAAGACCATAAATCACAGCTTTCAGATGGATGAGATGCGTGTCTTGTCTTTATTAAGTGGAGATAAACACTCTCCACTCCTCGTTCTCTAATAGGTTACTCTTCTGCAACCACAGGATACGTTTTCAGGTCAATCTGGGGAGGATTTGGATGCGCTGTGCTAATCCTGGCACCAAAAACTTTAGTGATGTGAGCACGATTCCCCCCCCCAAGTGTTGCACAACCATTTAGGCCGGAGCAGGAGGGCTTTTTAAAATAGGACAGTGCCCCAAATTGAAATTGTGTATTACCCATCACCCTTTCCTAGTGAGGAACAACACTTTCTATAGGCCAGAGGGCTGCAATACATCCTGAAAAGTTAAGAATAATTCATATATACAGGGCTATTTTTGGGCAGGAACGCACAGGAACGGAGTTCCGGCTGGCTCCTGAGTTGGCCACGCCCAGCAGGAACTCATTAGCATAATAGGCCACACCCAAC
>NW_015160891.1:147565-152329 GCF_001447785.1 Gekko japonicus | reverse complement strand
ACATTATGCTAAACACAGATGAGCAGAGCTTTAGGAATATTGAACAGATGTAGGCAGGAGGGAGAAGAAAAGACGTTTAGGGTCCCATGAGCTCTGCCTCTTTCCATCCCACCCACCTCCCGTACACTTGTTGAGAAACTGGCCTTGTCTTACCCATTGTTTTGGCCTTTCAAGGACTTTGGTTCATGGCTTTGAGGCCTAGTCGGTTAACAACGGCCCTCCCCGCTCAAGCCCTGATGACACGCAATTCCAGAAAGCAAGCGAGAGGAGTTGAGATGGGCACAGGTGCAAATGAGATCATGGGAACTTCAAGGCTGAGAACATGAGAAGAGTTCTGCTCCCGCATTCCATCTCATTAGCTCGAGGAACCCTGGGTGGGAGTTCGTGCTCGCTCGCCGGCGGGCACGCGCTCGCTGCAGAAGTATGTCTTCATGGGTCTTAGCAACATACTCAATTGGTCAGCTGAGATCAGGCGCGCTTGCATACAGTCTGGCCTAAAGAGAGATCATTTGGTCCAGTTTGTACCTTTGGGTCATCCTTTCGACCGGCTCAGGCTTTGCATGGCCGGAATACCCGCCTCTTGGATTTGTGGCTTTGAAACTCGGCCTTCAGTTCCGGCCAGGTCACATTTGGGTCAGAGGACCAAGAAGCCTGTATACCGTTGGCTATTTATATTTGTTTCATTTCCTGTTTTCACACTGCTCTTAGTTGTTCACGTTTCTTTAAATAAAGCTTGCTAATTAGACTTACGTGGCGCTATTTGGGTTTGGGGGTCTTCAGTCTAAACCCAGTACCTTGGCTGACTTTGGCTACAGGTACCAAAGTAATTATTTTTGGAACCCAACTTGCAAGCGTCCTACTTCACAGAGCTGATTTCTTGACCACTAACACCCGATAAGGCTAGCAGCCTGGTCCCTCAGCTGAAGGGATAGCCAGAGGAGCTGGGGGGGGGCCTTCTTTCCCTGGGCAGTGAGAATTCACTCCCACTCTTGTGGGTTTTGTGTTGTCCCCCTGGACGGCACTCTATTAACCTCCTTCCTCCATGGGTTTTAAATATAGGGACGCAGCCCCCCCCCCCCGCTCTCCATTGCTGCTTCAACCAGGCACCTCCATTTCTCAAACGCTGCTTGAGAAAGCCATATAGGGTCCCCACGCACAGCAAGTGTTGCCAACCTCCAGGTGGGGGCCTGGTGATCTCTCAGAATGACAACTGATCTCCAGAGACCAGTTCCCCTTGGAGAAAACAGCCGCTTTAGGAGGTGGACTCCGTGGCCTTGTCCCCGGCTCAGGATCCTTCCCTCCCCTAAACCCTCCCCCTGCTCCGCCCTCAAATCTCCAGGAATTTCCCAATGTGGCGTTGGCAGCCCGATAAAGATATATTCATGAAGATAAGGAGATACGAGAGGCTGAGCCAGCAACAGGACCATTACACTCAAGAAGGGACGTTTTCAGTCCGCTACACTGAAAATATGGCCTTATGTCCAATTTCATGTTTAATTTTCCTTGAAGTACTAAAACCATTCTTGTTCACAATCTGCCGAGAATTACCCTTACCCTTGATTAAATTCTTGTTAAAAGGCCATAAACGGACACCACAGTCCCGCACTCTCACCAGGTTCCCATTAACTTTGCGGAAATCCTCAGGGTGAACTAGCTACCTCTCTGGATGTGTGTGTGTGTGTGTGTGTGGTAGCAGTGACTGTACAACTTTGTCCATCTTAGGACACTGTACAGGGGTAAACAATGCACACACACGCCCCAGAACAGCCACGTTTCAGAAACGTTCCACAACTGGATTAAAGGGGCCGCTCACACAGGCACATCTGTCCGGCGTTCCCCACCCGTACTCAACCCGTCTTGTAACGCTTCGCTCCCGAGTTTAAAAGATACCTGGTGGAAGTGGTAGCAAACCCCTGGAAGCCGCGATTATCTCGCGTCCGTCCCGCACCAACAAAGTGTCAATGCCAAAAGTCGCATTTTTCTTATGCGCTTATGCGCTCACCAATGTTCCCTCTAAGCTGTGGAGTCTTGTGAGCAAAAATTCTACTTTGTGAGCAACTGGCATGAAAGTTGTGAGTGAGCAATTTATCTACTGCATTAATTAGTTTATTCTGGAGCCCTCCTTCCTGAGCTCAGACAAAAAAGTATGAGCTGGAAGCTAAAAAACTGTGAGCTAGCTCACACTAACTCAGCTTAGAGGGAACACTGGCACTCACGCGCATAAGCGCATATCGCCAGATTACGAGGAAAAAAAGTCACACCTTACAGCCGTGCCTCCGGGCCAACAGTGTGAACGCTCCCTTGCGCCTCCTCCCGGTATGCTCCCGCATCAGTCGTTGCAGTGTGAACGGGAAAACCCGGAACAGTTTGTTCCGGCTCTTTTTTGCCACGACTCCTCATGCTTCAAACTGCCTGTCTGAACTCAACCACAGAGAGAGCTGACTCACAGTCTAAGCAAACTATCAAGGGCATATTTTATAATATGAAGTTCTATCAGTTTGATACCACTTACTTAACTGGCATAGGTTCTTCCCAATTTGGTGACAATGCTTCTGAGAATTCCGTTAAGTTGTCCTTCTACCCCAGCCCACCCAGCCCCCCACCCATCCAAACTATATTTTCCAAAGCTTCCCTTGGTAAACAAGTTAATACTTGCAGTATCCAGGTTCCCTTTTGAAAATGCAAGACTGATCCACAAGTTTGCAAAGGAAGCTAAAATGCGACTTAGACATAAATTGGTAGATAGATAGACAAGACAGACAGATATTCACACGCATATAGAAGATACTATTAATTTGTCTGGTGTATAACCATACCGTGCCATTACCCTGAAAGCAAACTTTGACAAAGTCTCAAAACAGTACAAAGCTGAACATTGGGTGGGAACCCGAGTTGACACTGTCCCCCTCCCCCCTGCCCTCCCTTTCAGGATGTGTGGGGGGAAAATCTTAAGCCTTAAAATGGAATACCCTTTCAGAGGCAAAGTGACAGCTGCCAATCAAATAAAGATCCTTTGATTTAGCACAAACACTGCACTCAGTATTGGGGAATCAGCAATCCCAGCTTCTTTATCTGTGACTAGAGATGTAAAATATCTGGACATTTTGAAGCTCGGAAAAACAGCCAGTTTTCCCCCGTGATTTTCTCCAGGAAAAAATGGACATTTTTGGAAAAATTGGAAAAAAATGCTACATTAGCATTTCTTTTTTCTTTTCCAGATTGAAAGTCATTCTGTTACTTTAGGAACGTAAAATACGACTTCCGGTCGGCATGGCGCGGTGACGAGCGGTCTTCAGCTCGAGCTGAGGACACTTGATCCTTCTTCGCTTCGTCTGGGGCACCCGGGTTTCCGGGGGCACCCAGCCAGCTCTACTGGAGGAAGAGCTGGAGCAGGGGGCTTCGTTGTGGCCCCTCCCGCGACTGGCAACGCGGGGGGGTGTCCACTCTGTGCCCCGAAGCAGGAGCGGAATGAGGACAGGAACATGGTCGCCATGTTCCGTTTAACTGCTGCCTCCCGATTTTTTTACCTACAAATTTAAGGCGTTTTGGATTAGAACAACAACAAAAAGCAGAAACTGTAAGTGCACACATCCTTGAGATTTAAAAATATATATATAGTGCTCCGTAGAGAAGAAAAAGAATGGCCAGAAAACAGTGAGAGACACGGAGTGCTTGGTGGAATGGTAAGGACCACACCCTCTGGTCAATTTCATGTTTTGCCTGCATAGCTACCTAGTGAGAGACACACATGGAGAAAGAGATAGATGACGAGACTTTAATAGGAGAGCTGTCTCCTGAACAATTTTTAAGGATATTAAAGGAGGGGATAGAAGCAGGATTTAAAGAAGGAATTAAAAGAGCATTTGCTAACCTCTACGAACCCCAGCAGGAGAGTGAGAGTAAAGAAGAGCCGAACCAGCTGGAGAGCGAGAGTAAGGAAGAGCTGGGTCAAAATAAACTGTGTTTGGTGGAGATATCTAGACACCAGCGAGAAAAGGAAATAAAGGGGAAGCAAAGATGGATTGAAAAGCTAACTAAACAGAGTCACCTGAAGAGGAAAGAATTGAGAAAGAAAATACAAAGACTCTCCCCTATTGGGAAGGGAGAAGGAAAGAGACAGGAAAATTTTGCATGGAAGGTAAAAAAGAAGGACAGAAAATGGAGACATGAATGCTGGAGAACTTTTGAAAAGAGCCCAAAAATGTCATGCCACCTCTATAAGGGGAGAACTCATTTGGACATGGTACTGCGGAAGGAGAGGCTGCAGAGGTATAAAAGGCGATTTAAAATATATGAAGTGTATTTGTGTATTTATGTTATGTATATGTCATTTTCCCCCTTGAAAATGGAATGAACTGAAGAATGCAATGATCTAAAAGGTCCTCATGAAAATGTGTTATTTGTTTATCTATGTATTTATGTTTTATTCTTTCCCTGAAAATGGAATGAATTGGTGAAGGTATGGAATGAACTGATGAATGCTATGACCCAAAATCTGTAGAGTATTTCCCCCCCCCTTTTTATTATCATTATCATTATTATTTTCTCCCTGAAAATGGAATGAATTAATGAAGGAAATGAATTGACATGATTAGAGTTAAAGCTTAAATTATAGTTTTAAAACTGAAGGGTAAATTAGTAAGAAAGGGTGTTAGTATTTTTCACAGTTGTATAAGATGATTTAAAATGAATACATGTGTACATGTGTATGTGTATAGGTTAATTTTCCCTTTGGATAGAATTAATGAATGCATTCCCCCCCCC
>NW_015160891.1:120819-146890 GCF_001447785.1 Gekko japonicus | reverse complement strand
ATGCTACATTAGCATTTCTTTTGTCTTTTCTAGATTGAAAGTCATTCTGTTACTTTAGGAACATAAAATATGGCTATGGACATTTTTACTTGGCATGAAATTATCACAACTAGCCTATTAAAAATATAGTGCATCCAAACAATTATTACAAACAGAATACCCACCCACACGCAAACACAAAACTGAAACCTTTTTCTTTTCTTGTGACAATAGCACCTCCTAAAGGAAGGAATGCATCTTGTTCTTGCATTGGAGAGTTCAGTTGGTAACCTAGGACTTGCTTGTCCTCAGTGCACAGAAATTAGATCAATCTGATCCCATACTTATTTTTTAGAAATGATTTGGAAAATATTTGAACGCATTGTCTTAAAATATTGTATTCATTGTATTACAATAAAACATTCCATAATCATTTTTTCCCCTTTTCTCTTCTTTTTTTCAATTTTTCCATTTTTTTTTTGGGGGGGGGGGACAAAAAAGGCTTCAGGGAAAAAAACGGGGGGGGGGAAATGTCCAGCCCCCGAATTTTTCCGGTTTTTTTTCCCGGGCCTTCACATCAATATCTGTGACCACATAATTAAATGGTCAATTGGACTGGTCTCATCTCCAATGAATACTAAATAGTGTTAAGTTTTGTGTATGCATTGTGAAAAGTGTGAGTCTTACGGTGGAGCCAAATAATGTGAGAAAGGGCAGTCGGCTCTTAATATCTGCATGCCCTCTACTCCTGACTTTCTGCCCGTTTTCTCCCCCTTCCACTGTTCATCCGTGGACACAAGAAACTTCGTATTCCTGAGTAACCATTAGCCCTTCTTGTCCAGCAAGCACTACTCTAACCTGGGTGGCCAATCTCCAGGTGGGGCGCAAGATTAAAAATTATCTCCAGGCTACAGAGATCAGTTCCCCTGAAGAACATGGCACCTTTGGATGGGGACTGTAAAGCATCACATCCTTACTGAGGCCCCTCTCCTCCAGAAACCCCGCTGTCTCCCAGCTCCACCCCCAAATCTCAAGGAATTTCCCCACCTGGAATTGGTAACTCTGACTCTCTGGAAAATGGCCTTTCCCAGCCCACCTACCCCAAATCCTCTAACTGGAGGTGCCAGGGATTGAACCTGGACTGTGTCACGGTAGAGTCAGGGAGGCAGGCAGACAGGGGGAGTCACAAGACAAGTCCAAAGGTCAGCCGGGAGAGCAGTCAGCAGAGCATTAAACAAGTCCCAAAACACCAGACAAAGCCATAGTCAAATGTTACCAGAGGTCAGAGTACAGGGAGCAAAGCCGAGGGCACGGTCAGGTTCAAAGCTGGAAGTCAGAAGCCAGAGCAGTCCAAACACAAGCCGAGTCCAAAAAGCCACGGAGTCAAACAGGAATCAAGGTGCAGAGCTTCTGGTTCTACGAACGAGGTTGCCAGCACAAATTGCTCATGGCCAGAGGCCCTACTAAATAGTGCTCTGGCCCATTAACTCATTAGCCCCTTTGTGCGAGGTCCTGGCTGCTGTTAAAACTCAGGGCTCAAGGATCTCCGCCCTCTTGAACGTGCTTCTTTTCGTTGGCTAGCCAGCTCCTGATGTCTCTGATCCCTAAGCCTACTTACAGGTGGGGGAGATGCAGGTGGTGAGCTGCTTATGGCCTGCTCAATCCCAGGTGCAAACCGTCCTGTAGTTGGCTCAGATTGCTGTGTATCCTCCTCAGTACTTACAGTAGGTGCAGATCCTGATGCTTCTTCAGCTCTTAAAGGCACTGAATCCTCCCCTCTAAAGGCGTCAGGAGCTGGCTCTGGGGCTGAGTCAAGGGCAGGCATGACAGACTGTGTTCATGCAACGCAGACGGTCTTCCGCTGGAAAAATGGCTCTCCCTGGGATAGGCCAACTGGTCTGACCAGACCCAACTAAGGGAGGCTGAGGAGAAGCAGACACTCCCCCCCCCCCAGGCCATCAGCCCACCAGGAAAAGTTCTGGCATCTGTAATGGCCAATCTGCCCCTGGTTCAGGCATGGCCAATGAGGAATGCCCTGTTTGGAGAGGTCCCCCTGTATGGCTTCACGCCTCTTTGAAATTTGAGCATGTCAGTGAAAACAGGCTATTCCGTTTTTTGTAGGTACTTTTACGTGTAGTATGGTGATGATTTTGTTATAAAATTATCTTAATTACTCACTTTAGGCAATCTCAATGAGCGACTGGTTGATGGGGTGTGCAGAAAAAAAGGTTTTTTTCCCCCCGGGTTTGGGTATATTGAACCCTGAAAAATATTGGTATTTTCCAAATCCCAATACTGGTATGGCATTTGGATTTGGGAAATATTTGGCTTTCGCCAGGGGTCATTTCGTAGAAAAATAGGTGCAGGAGCTCATTAGTATAACTTGTTTGCATATGCCACACCCCCTGACATCACCGGAAGTGTGTCAGAAGGCAACACCCACCGCTCAGGCTCCACTGGACCATTTTGGATTGCTAGGTATTGGGGGGAGGGCGTGCAGATCTGTCCTCACAGAGGAGGGAGAGCTTGTTCCTGAAGGGGGGTGGGGGGGCTCTGCAACTTCCCTTGGTTGCTTCTTGCTCCTTGTGGCCCAACTGAGGGCTGCTGGGAGCAGGGGGTGGGGCTTGCTGCATGTGCCACACCCCCTGGGCTCTTTACTGCCGGAGCTCCGCTCCTGTGCACTCCCACAGGAAATGACCCCTGGGTTTCGCCGAATTTTTCCAGCTCCATTATACCCTATGGGGACCATTATAGTGAATGGTCCACACAGGCTGTAATGGAGAATTGATCCGGGGGGTTTTGGGACTCTGGGGAAGGCTGGGTTTTGGTGTTTTGTTTGTTTTTTAGGTAGAGACACCAAATTTGCAGCATAGCTACTGGTTCCTCTCCTCAAAAAGGCCCCCAAGTTTCAAAACAATTGGACCAGGGGGTCCAATTCTATGCACTCCAAAGAAGGTGCTTCCATTCTTCATTATTTCCAATGGAGGGGGGAAAGGTATTTTTTGCAGTCCCTTTAAATACCTTCACCACACTGAGAGTTCACTCTGAAGGCATTTAAAGGGACTGAGGACCCTTTAAATGCCCTTTAACTGTGGCATTCTACTACTATACTATTCTACTATCTGGCAGTCATGAAAAACTCCCAAATATTTACAGAATTTTTCAGGTTGGCCATTTTCAGATAGCTGGATGGATAAGTAGCCCGCTGGCTAACTGGCTGAAAAAGCCCTGAAAAATACTGACCACCAACTGGTCAACTTGGTCTATGCCAAATGCACAACTGTAAAGGTCAAAGGTACACGTTTCCCTTGCTCGAAAGCTACAATGAAACCACCTGTAGATTACTTCTCCATGCCCTTGGCAAGAAACAGAGAATGCTGTCTTGCTTACCTTTCCCTTTCTGTGGCATTCTTCGTATATGTAGGCATGCAGACTATACAAGAATACGCGCTGTTTTAAGCACTCACAAAGTCTTCCAGCCAGTGGTCTCTAAGCAGGCACATGAGCGGCTAGAGAAAGCACAGGGACTGTTTTCATCACGGAGCGTGTCATAATGGTGGGGGTGTCCCTCATTGGGGAGCCAGGTGCCAGGGGGAAGTAGCACCGGTGGTTGAGGGGAGTCCCCTCACGTTTGTGGTGCACCCTGCACGGGAGAGCCTTTTTGAGGCCGTGTGCACCTTGTGCGAAGACCGAGTCCCTTACGGAGATTTCAGAGGGTACGGCACTGACCCAACACATCCTGCATGACGATAAGGTTGCGTCTTGCGTGCTTCGGGTGGTTTGGTTTAGCGTGCATCTCATATGCTGCCTTGTATATACAAGAAGGATGTGTCCAGTATGTCCACGAATAGATGTCCTGACCTGGATGAGACAGGCCTAGCCCAGGTCTCGTCAGATCTCAGAAGCTAAGCAGGGCCGGTCCGGTTAGTCCTTGGATGGGAGACCGCCAATGAATCCCAAGTTTGCTATGCGGAGGCAGGCAGGGGCACACCCCCTCTGCTCATCTCTTGCCTCGAAAAGCCCATGAGGGGTGACCCTACATCAGCTGCAACTCGATGCCACTTCCCATTCCCCACGAATAGGTATGTCGCTAAGCTAATATTCCCATATTTAGACCGTTTTAAAAAGCTATCATTCTTAGCAATTGTACATACATTTTCAGCGGTCAAAGCGCTTTAGATATACTATCTCATTATTACAACAGTCTTGTGAGGTAGGCCAGAATTATTAGCCACATAGTCCAGATTTGGAGGGGCTATATCTGGGGGAACAGTGGCTCGCCTAAGGATACCTTCAAGATAGGTGCCCATGTTAGTCTGTCTGTAGCAGCAGGGAAAAGCAAGAGTCCAGCAGCACCTTCGAGGCTAAGGAAGTTTGTGGCAGGGGAGAACATAAAAACATAAGAGACGCCAATGTTGGATCAGACCAAAGGCCCATCCAGTCCAACACTCTGTGTCACACAGTGGCCAGAAATACCAGGTGCCCTCAGGAGGTCCAGCAGTGGGGCCAGGACATTAGAAGTCCCCTCCCACTGTTGGCCCCCCCAAGCACCAAGAAGACAGAGCATCACCTGCCCCGGAGCCCCTATCTATACCTTGTGGCTATAGCCTCTGATGGACCTCTGCTCCATATGCTTATCCAATTCCTTCTTGAAGCCGTCCATGCTTGTAGCCGCCACCACTTCCTGTGGCAGTGAATTCCAAGTGTTCATCACTCTTTGGGTGAAGAAGACACCAGCAGTGACTCACGAAAGCTCCAATCCTGCCACGATTTTTTTTAGTCTTTAAAGTGCTACTGGACTCTTGCTCTTTTCTACTGCTAAGGATACCTTCTGGAGTTTATGGTGGAAATCTGATTTGAACCGGAAGCTTCGCAACTCCTATGGTTTCGCTGTAATATGGAGGTATTTGTTGTTTATTTAGGCAGTTTGTAACTACAGGTCTTCCATGCCTTTTGCAAAACAGCTGAAAAAGGCAAATCCTAACCTGAAAAGTCACCAATTCCCTTAAAGACAGCCTCAATTAAAACGTTAAAAAGTAGCATGTGGCTAATGTTATGGCCACAATAAGGATACACTTTTAAGATTTTTTTTAAAAAAGACTGAAAATAGTAGAATGAGAAAAGAGATGACTAAAGGGGGACATGATAGGGTTTTAGCCCTGGTGACTGAGGGGAACCTCCACATTCAGAGGCACTAAACCTCTGAATCCCGGAGCCAGGAGGGAACATCAGGAGAAGGTCTTGGCCTCTGTGCCCTGTTGTTGGATGCCCAGAGGAACTGGCTGGCCACTGTGTGAGACAGGATGCTGGACTAGATGGACCCTCACTGGTCTGATCCAGCAGGGCTCTTGTGATGTTTTTATGAAGGCCACGGCCTCTATGCCTCTAACCCCATGTTACCAGAAGTCTGGTCATCCAGCCACACCCACCTTTTGCTTGCTATTCTGTTTACCTCGTTTGTTGTCAAAACCCAGGGCTTTTTTTTGTAGCAGGGACTCCTTTGCATGTTAGGCCACACACCCCTGATGTAGCCAATCCTAATGAGTTTCTGCTGTTGGGTGTGGCCTATTATGCTAATAAGTTGTTCCTGCGGAGCGTGGCCAACTCGGGAGCCAGCCGGAACTCCGTTCCTGTGCGTTCCTGCCCAAAAATAGCCCTGGTCTGCATGCACTTGAAAGCTTATACCCAGAATAAAAGTTTCTTGGTCTTAAAGGTGCCGCCGGACTCAAACTTTGTTCTGTCCTGAAATGGGTCAGGGAAGCTTACCATTCGGGGATGTAGGGTCATCTCTCAGGCACCTTGGTGAGGCCAGGTTGCAAGAAACCTCCGGCGGTAACTGTGAATTAGAAGGTGCTGTGCTAAGGACATCTGGAGATTTTTAGCAAAAAATAATTGCGACTGCAGGCAGAGGTGAGACTCAATTCTAACAGGGGGAGAAATGAGCTCTTCCAATTATGCCACAGAGCAGGGTTTTTGGTCTGAAGTGCAGATTGATTTGCCTCTGGCAGTCTCCAAACCAGATGTGTTGAGTCCATCACCTTTTCGCGTTAACCTGCCAGCATCCGTTTAAAAAGAGAGCATTTGCCTTGGCCTAGGGTCACTCTTTGATTTGCAAACAGTGCGACTTTAAAGCAGATAGGTAAAGGTAAAGGTCTCCCTTGCTCGAAAGCCAGTCGAGTCCGACTCTAGGGTTGCGGTGCTCATCTCCGTTTCCAAGCCGAAGAGCCAGCGCTGTCCGAAGACGTTTCCGTGGTCATGTGGCCGGCATGACTAAACACCAAGGCGCACGGAACGCTGTTACCTTCCCACCGAAGCGGTACCTATTTATCTACTTGCAATTTCTTGCTTTCGAACTGCTAGGTTGGCAGGAGCTGGAACTAGAGACGGGAGCTCACTCCGTCTTGCGGAACCCGGGTCTCGAACTGCTGAACTACTGTTCTGTCATGCGGCACACTCGGGTCTCGAACTGCTGAACTACCGACCTTCCACAGCCTGCAGTTCAGCGTCTTAACCACTTGAGCCACCGCAGCTCAAAGCAGATAGTCTGGGTTATAAAACTTCCTTGCATAATCTGAGTATTTAAAAAACAAAAAAAGCAAAATAAAGGTCAATTGGAAAAAAAAACCAGGTTCCTTTCAGGATTTCCCGCTGCTACTGACAACCACATGGTACTAATGAATCTTCACATAATCCCTGGGAATCTTGCAGCAAATTGTGAACACTAAAACATAAAAAAGGGGGGCGGGGAGTGTAAATACCAGATTAAGTTTAATCGCAAGATAACGGGGGCCTCCACTCACCATCTCTCTTTAAATTAACCAAAAGAGAGACACAGACTTTTGACTTGCTCCCGTTGAACGCTGGTTTCAAAGAGAGAGCTGAATTAAACTCCTTTCTCAGAGCTTTTGAATCATTCTACAATTCTACTCCAGACCGGAATGCTGGATGTCAGCCAGATAATTTGGTAAACAAGACAGATTCATGATCCAAAACCTGGATATTAAAAAAAACCCCATTAAACGTAGGGTGAGAAGACATAAATGGTGTCTTAGATGGCCCAGGATAACCCAGCCTCATCAGATCTGCGGAGTCTTGTGAGCAAACATTCTACTTTGTGAGCTACTGGCATTAAAGCTGTGAGCAAATAATTTGGCTGCTGCATACATTAGTTTGCTCTGGAGCCCTCCTTCCTGAGCTAAGGCAAAAATGTGTGAGCTGGAGGCTAAAAAACTGAGCTAGCTCACACTAACTCAGCTTAGAAGGAACACTCCTTCCTTCCTTCCTTCCTTCCTTCCTTCCTTCCTTCCTTCCTTCCTTCCTTCCTTCCTTCCTTCCTTCCTTCCTTCCTTCCTCCCTCCCTCCCTCCCTCCCTCCCTCCGATTACAGTGCAAATAAAATGAAACTTCCAGGGAATCTTCTAAAAAGAGGTACCAAACTTCAAACCATGTCTGCCAAATCCACACCTCTAGTGCCCAAGTTTCTCGACAGTAATCAGAAACAAATCACGTGTGTGAGAGAGAATTCTGACTCCCTTTTGTGCCAGCTCAAGAACCCTGTCTGCTGTTTCACCTCTCTTGAGAAGACTGAGGCGAGTGACTCTCTGTAACAAGGACCATCCCTTTCGTTGGCAGAATCCTTGCTGGAGAGGGGGTCAGCTCGCCTCCCGAAAGGCGGCCAGGGATAACTTTTGGAGCTGGGGGAGGGCGGAGAGAGATGACCCAGCAGGAGGAATGCCACTGGGGCACACGGACACTACGAAGGGTGCTATTTAGAAGGCTGCACGTGTCACGGACACATTTGGCCGTCTGTCACAGTGCTATTTCTGTCTCTTGGGCACAAGTGGTAGGATCTGCTTGGGGGGTGTTTTATTGCCTTCACAATTGGGTTAGGGTGGGTGACACGCTCAAGGGGGGGGGGGGGGGGAGGAACCCAACAGGTGACTTTTTAACATTGGAAGTCCTTGGGTTGCAAATTGCCCCCGCCTACTGCGTGCTTAAAAGGGTTAAAAGTACAAAACGGTCACTCCAACGAAATCATCCAAAAGACGTGGTACAGAACACGTGGAACGAATGAGTCATATAAGCCATCTGTATACATATATCCAGGGGTCATTTCGTGCAGGAGCGCACAGGAGCGGTGCTCCGGCAGTAAAGAGCCCAGGAGGCGGGCACATGCAACAAGCCCCACCCCCTGCTCCCAGCAGCCCTCAGTCAGAGCAAGAAGCAGCCAGGTAAGTTGCAGAGCCCCACCCCCCGGTCCAAAACAGTCCAGTGGCACCTTTAAGACCAAGTTTTATTCGGGTACAAGCTCTCCCTCCTCTGTGAGGACAGATCTGCATGTCCAGTCATGCCGGCCACATGACCACAGAAACGTCTTCGGGCAGCACTGGCTCTTCGGCTTGCAAACGGAGATGAGCGCCGCCCCCTAGAGTCGGATTCGACTAGCTTTCGAGCAAGGGAAACCTTTACCTATGGTTTATGTTGTTATTGCTAACATAAGAAATTACCTAAGGAACGGAATCACTAAACCTCTGGATTCCAGTGGCGGGAGGAAGCGCCTGTGGGCCTCTTAGGACCCCTGTGGGAAAACACGATGGATGACAGGCCTGATCCAGCCAAGACACACACACACACACACACACTCTTTGCTATTTACCACCAAGCACCAAAAACCAGGGCTTGAAACTGGTTTTAAATTACAGCTAAGGGGGAAAGCCATGGTTAGAATTAGTAGAAGGAGTTAACTGATGGTTTTGCCTCCAGTAACCGGCTGAAAGCTCCTGGGAGTGTGATGGGTGGGGAAATACCGAAAGCTCTTCAGATGAATGCAGTCCTGTTATTCTGCAATATGATAAAGCTCAGGTGGCTATGTAGGCAGCTTACCGGACCTCTTCCCTTCGAGCAGGGGTCATTTTGTAGAAAAAGAGGTGCAGGAATTCATTAGCATAATCAATTAGCATAACTCATTTGCATATGCCACACCCCCTGACATCGCCGGAAGTGTGTCAGAAGGCCACACCCACCCCTCAGGCGCCACTGGACTGTTTTGGATTGCTAGCTATTGGGGGGGGGCGTGCAAATCTGTCCTCACAGAGGAGGGAGAGCTTGTACCTGAATAAAACTTGGTCTTAAAGGTGCCGCAGGACTGTTTTCGACCATGGGGCCAGGGGGGGAGCTCTGCAACTTACCTGGCTGCTTCTTGCTCTGACTGAGGGCTGCTGGGAGCAGGGGATGGGGCTTGTTGCATGTGCCCGCCCCCTGGGCTCTTTACTGCCGGAGCTCCACTCCTGTGCGCTCCTGCAGGAAATGACCCCTGCCTTTGAGTGGTTTCTTGTTTGGCACTGCTGCTGAAAAGGCCTCAGCTGGGCTGGATGGGCCTTTGGCTTGATCCAACATTGGCATCTCTTATATTCTCTTATGTTCTCTTATGTTCTTATGTTAACCCTGTGTCTTAAAGAGATGGCATGATTATCAGATCTACGTTGGGGTGCCAGACATCCCTCCATGGGCTAGGACAGTAAACCTCCTTCTGGCAACCTAGGTTGCCCGCTGCTGCGTCCAGCTGCAGTGGGAAATTTGGCACTGCACGTGTTGTGGTGTCACTTCTAGGGGGAATCCAGAAGTGATGTTGGGGAGCCACAGGAATCACCGAAAGTGGTGGTTTTGCCATAGAATTTGCAGCAACTCCCAGACCCATAGAATTTGCAGTCTAGCAACCCTAGTCTATAGGCACTGTGCTGCATCCAATTTTTACCCACCCATCTGCTTTTTATTAAGAAGAACATAAGCAGAGCCCTGTTGGATAAGACCAGTGGCCCATCTAGTCTAGCATCCTGTCTCACACAGTGGCCAACCAGTTCCTCGGGCATAGAGGCATAGAGGCCGAGGCCTTCATAAAAACATCACAAGAGCCCTGCTGCATCAGACCAGTGAGGGTCCATCTAGTCCAGCATCCTGTCTCACACAGGGGCCAACCAGCTCCTCTGGGCATCCAACAACTGGGCACAGAGGCCAAGACCTTCTCCTGATGTTCCCTCCTGGCTCCAGGATTCAGAGGCTTAGTGCCTCTGAATGCGGAGGTTCCCCTCAGTCACCATGGCTAGGAGCCATAGACAGACATATCCTCCATGAATCTATCTTATCCCTTTTGAAAGCTGTTTATTCCTGTGGCCATCACTACATCCTCTGGCAGTGAATTCCACATTTTAATCTCTCCCTGTGTAAAGTAGTATTTCCTTTAGTCCGTCCAGTTTATTCTAGTCTAAAGGTAAAGTGACTAACTGGAGGTGCTTCTTTGGATATGTAACTTCTCTATTATGGCGGTTCCCAACCATTTCGGTATGGCGTCCCAGAACTCCAAATAACTACCAGAATTCCAAATTTATTTGGTCTGATGGCCCATCCAAGGGTGGCCCAAGGTCTTTGGGTGCCCTGCACAAACTATGATTCTGGTACCCATCTAGTTCAGCATTCCCTTTTCTACAATGGCTAACCAGATGTTTTGGAGAAGCCAACAGACATCACACAAAGGTCACAGCTGCCCCCACCATGAACCGGAAGCATGTGGCATTCCAACGTACACAGCCTTGGCATATTGAGGTTACATCCCAGCCTCTGACCACCCCCACCTTCTCCACTGCCCTCTCTAATCGCCCCTAAGATGCTCAGAAACTCACTCCAGTAACTAGAAGGGCACATTCTACTCCATCAACATGTATATGGGGGGAAGAGTTTAAGGAAACGGATAGATACTTGATTGTATATATGTCAACGGCAGCAAAGATATTATATGCCAAATATTGGAAGACCCAAGAAACACCAACTAAACAAGAATATATTAATAAACTATTAGAAGAGGCGGAAATGGACAAATTAACCATGGAAATGAGAGGTACAAAGAAATGGACATTTCAAAAAATCTGGAAGAGACTATATGATTGGTACAATGAGAATGGACTTAAAGATTAAGCTGATATGGCAAAATTAACATTGGAGTGTGTAGTAATATATAATAATGGAGCTAGAGAATATTAACAAATGATAGAGAACAATGAAGCGATGATGTAGATGTAGTAACAAATTGTAGTAAGTCTCTTGGCCTATATGTTGTTTGTTGTAGTTGTTTATGTCTGTGTGTAGGTATATAAGAAAACAAAGGTGTACCTTCGGGTACTTAAAAAAAAACATGTATATGGGGGGGATGGGACGAATGTGCTGCATGGAAGGTATGGTTTCCAGGGTCAGACTAGGGCTTCCAAAATACAAAAGAGAGCAACAGGAAGGACAGGGGCTGGCCCTCCACCCACACGCAGAGGACCGCGACCCACTTTTGTGCCCCGACCCACAGGTTGGGAAGCCAAGCTCTACAGGAATAGTCCCAATCGCTAACTGCCTTGGCTCACATACCTCTCTTTGTCACAGGGTTGCTAGGTCTTACCTGCATCCCAGTGGGGGGCTCCAGCCGGCTTCTGGGGTCACCATAGAGTTTTTAGCCAAATGCTAGAACATCCCCCCATGTGACATGCCTGGCGTGATAACGTCACTTCCAGGTCAATCATCGTGCCAGGCACATCGGGCACAATGTTGCTCCTCAGGGGTGGGGCAGCTGGCCAGCAGCAGATTGGGGGGCCCCAAAAGTGGGGGCAACCGCCCTCATTGGGGGGATGGAAACCCTACTTTGTCATTCTTTCTTCCCCCTGTATCTCAAGTCCAAATCACAACCTATGGCGTTACTGAATTTATTGATCACAACAAATGAAGGGGGTTGCAGTATGACATAAACCAACACAATAGAACTACTGCAAATAGTGCAAATCATGCAAATTCTGATTTGTATTAATGCAACAATATTGAATCCAATCCATTGTACACTTATGTTTTACAGAAATAAGGACGTCACGAGATGAAATGAAGACGTCAGCAGATGAAACTGGACGAACTCCCCCGGAGTTAACATTCGTTTCGAGGTGTCTTTTTCATACATAAGACCTCAGCTGTGCATCCACATGAACACGAATCTTCCAAATTGGACTTTCCTTTGTTCCTATAAGTTTTGAATTATGGAATGTTAACTCCGGGGGAGTTCGTCCAGTTTCATCTGCTGACGTCTTCATTTCATCTTGTGACGTCCTTATTTCTGTAAAATGGATTGGATTCAATATTGTTGCATTCATACAAATCAGAATTTTCACGATTTGCACTATTTGCAGTAGTTCTATTGTGTTGGCTACTGAATGTATGCCAATGCCGATTCCTACGAGACCATGGCCCTTCACACGGGCCCCCCACTGCTAGACCATGGCCTGGTAGAAATCAGCATCAGCGTAAATTCAGGCCACCCCTAACTGCAGCAGACTTGGAAATCACAACCCAACACAGGACTCTGGAACTCCTCGCTCTCAATGGAATATCCCGTGCTGCGTTTAAAAATACCAGCCAGACGGATTTTTGCTCTCCGACAGCTTAAGTACCCCAAGGGGAGAATCCAGATGACAAGGCTAATGATCCACGTCACACGCCATTCATTTTAGGGTGTCTAATATTAATTAATCTCAAACGTATGAGTACACCCCCTGCTTCTCTTCAGGTGGTCGCCAGTGGTGATTAAAAGCACCGTTCCACACGGAAGCACGAACTGACGGACGGACCCATCGCCATTTTAAACGCTCTAGTCATGCATTTTTTAAAGGGAAAAAAATACTTCTTCTGAGTTATGGATTACCTAATATGCATGATATCAGAAATAATTACTAATTTAGGCGGTGGATGGTACCTGCTAATGAATAGGTTAGATAACAGCTAGTCTTTATTAACCGGCCGAATTTTAATCAACCAAGCAGGAGGAAATCGTGCATCTGTCGGTCTGGCCATCTTCCTCGTTTGAAAATGCATCCATGTGCAGTACTTTGGGGACTCTGCTGCCACAAGATGAGATTATAAGGGAGTGCTTGAGAGAGCAGACGCAGTCACCAAGTCAACAGGACTTTTCCCACAACATCCGATAGCCCCGCTGCGCCCCAACTGCCCAATCTCGATCAGAAGAAAATTCGAAGCGAACCCGACCAAATGAAATCAAGCCAGCTGGAAGAAAGCACATCTCTTGAGCGTGGTTTCCTCAAGCCCCACCTCTTCGTTTACAGGACCTGAAGTTCTAACAGATGATTAGACACAGGGCTATTTTTGGGCAGGAACGCACAGGAATGGAGTTCCGGCTGGCTTCTGAGTTGGCCACGCCCAGCAGGAACTCATTAGCATAATAGGCCACACCCAACAGCAGGAACTCCTTAGGATTGGCTACATTAGGGGTGTGTGGCCTAACATGCAAAGGGGTTCCTGCTACAAAAAAAGGCCCTGGATTTTGACAACAAACAAGGTAAACAGAATAACAAGCAAAAGGTGGGTGTGGCTGGATGAGCACACTTCTGGTAACATGGGGGTGTGGCCTAATGTGCTAATGAGCTGTGCTGTCAGGGGTGTGGCCTATTATGCTAATGAGTTCCTGCTGTTGGGTGTGGCCTATTATGCTAATGAGTTCCTGCTGGGCTTTTTCTACAGAAAGAGCCCTGATTAGACAGACAAACCTTAAAAGTGTAGATTTGAGTCCAGAAGAACCTTAGAGACCAACATGATGTTTTAGGTAAAACCTTTTGGGAGTCAATGCCCCCTTCGTCAGATCTGACAAGGGGGCCTTTGCCTCTCTTTGCTTCTACCCTAGAAATCTTCCTGGTCTTTGAGGTGCTACTGGATTCAAATTTAGCTCTTTTACAGCAGACCAAGACAGCTGCCCTTCCTGAAACATACTTTAAATAGTGGTAATGATTCTGAATAGATGTTATTAAAAAAAAAAAAAAGGAAATATTGAGTGCATGCCATTAGGTGCCAAAGCAGATCAGGAAGGGAGAAAAATTAGGATTATGAGAACATTTTTAGAGTTACATCCTAAGATTATCTGGGCTCTGAGCAAATCCAGAGATAAGACTTTTTTTGTTTGTTTTCGGATGGTTACATTGTGAAATGCTTAACACAGCTTCAAGTGTTAGACTTTGTGATGCTGCAGAAGTGCATTTTTACCACTTAAGGTAAAGAACCCCATTCACAGAAACAGTTTATAGCAGCCAGGACCAAATCACAGAAAAATACATGGTTGTCCTGGTCTGAACTGTAGACAGTTATGGATGCCTCCCTCACCCAGGTCAAGTCTTAGCTGACCTTATACAGAGAGACGGTTTGGTAGAGTGGTTAGGACCGCAGACTCTAATCTGGAAGAACCGGGTTTGATTCCCTACTCCTCCACATGCAGCTGCTGGTGTGGCCTGGGATCAGTCACAAGTTCTCTCAGAGCTGTTCTCTCACGAGCAGTTTTCGAAAGAGCTCTCTTAGCCCCACCTGCCTCAGAGGGTGTCTGTGGTGGGGAGGGGAAGGGGAAAGGAGATTGTAAACTGCTCTGGGACTCCTTCGGGTCGTGAAGGGCGGGCTATACATCCAATCTTCTTCTTCTTCATGGGGTTTTCAAGGCAAGAGATGTTCAGAGGTGGCTTGCCATTGCCAGCCTCTGCATTGTAACTCTGGACTTCCTTGGTGGTCTCCCATCCAAGTACCAACCAGAGCCGACCCTGCTTATCTTTCGAGATCTGATGAGGTCGGGTTAGCCTGGACAATCCAGATCAGGTGAAGTTAAAAAGGTAAAGGTTCCCTTGCTCAAAAGCCAGTCGATTCCAACTCTAGGGTTGCAGTGCTCGTCATCTCCGTTTCAAACCTGAAGAGCCAGCGCTGTCCGAAGACGTTTCCGTGATCATGTGGCCAGCATGACTAGACACCAAGGCGCATGGGGCGCTGTTCCCTTCCCACTTAAGTGGTACCTATTTATCGACTTGCAATTTCTTGCTTTCAAACTGCTAGGTTGGCAGGAGCTGGAACTAGAGACGGGAGCTCACTCCGTCATGCTGCGCACTCGGGTCTCAAACTGCTGAACTACCGACCTTCCACAGCCTGCAGTTCAGCGTCTTAACCACTTGAGCCACCGCAGCTCCCCAGGTGAGGTTACCTCCTGATAAATACCTGTGAACAACCTCACAATGGACTGCCAGTTCACATGCACCCACAGCACTGGAAGTTATGGTGTGCGATTCAGTCTCATACCTTTCTTTCATTATGTTTCATCTCTTGCTCCTTACTATCACAGGAATCGAGTATTTCTCATCTACACATTGTGCAATTCATCATTATTAAAAACAATCCTTGCTTGAATGGAAACCAAATTAATTCATCATAATAGGAAGGCCTCTAATTTCAGGTGAAACCAATGAGATGAGGGAGAAAACCCCTTAAGTACCTCACAGGAGATGACAAATCAAATGGGAATTAATGTGGAGAAAACATAATTAAAAATAAAACTCGATTGAATTTAAACAGAATTGACACAACGGTGCAAATTAACTTTGTATGGAAAGTACTCACTGAGAAGGCAATAAAAAGGCATTTCATTAGTAATCTATATTTAAACAATAGAGCCGGCTTAACGTGAGACATAGGGATTTTAATAGCCACCGTTTACAATGGCTGCCAAGAGAGGCTTTTAACAATATATCAGGATGCCTCAATATCAGGGGAAGGAGAAGCTGTTGGGTCCGATCATCGGAGAACTTTGGCAATGCCAGACCAAACTCGGGTTGCCGGGCACTGGCTGGCACCCAACATGGAGACTGGGGGTCGGGAGGTGGGGGATGCGCCACCACATCGAGAGCATGACATCATTTCCAATCAGGCACCCTTTCGTATAGTATTGCCACATACCAGTGTCATGTCTGACACTCAGGTCCTCACACAGGACGTGATGAAGCTGTCTTAAACACAAGTCAAACTACTGGCCCAATTCACAGAGTACAACCATTTATTCCAACTAGGCATGAGCCAGGGCTATTTTTGGGCAGGAACGCACAGGAACAGAGTTCCAGCTGGCTCCCAAGTTGGCCACGCCCAGCAGGAACTCATTAGCATAATAGGCCACACCCAACAGCAGGAACTCATTAGGATTGGCTACATTAGGGGTGTGTGGCCTAACATGCAAAGGAGTTCCTGCTACAAAAAAGGCCCTGGGTTTTGACCACAAACAAGGTAAACAGAATAAGAAGCAAAAGGTGGGTGTGGCTGGATGAGCACACTTCTGGTAACATGGGGGTGCGGCCTAATGTGCTAATGAGCTGTGCTGTCAGGGGTGTGGCCCAATATGCTAATGTGTTTCTACTGTTGGGTGTGGCCTATTATGCTAATGAGTTCCTGCTGGGCTTTTTCTACCAAAAAAGCCCTGTCTGACACCATCAATACTCAGGTCCTGAGACAGGACGTGATGAAGCTGTCTTAAACACAAGTCAAACTACCGGCCCAATTCACAGAGTACAACCATTTATTCCGAACTAGGCATGACTCTCCACGGTCACCAATAGTACCGTGTAAACTTGATTCGACTTGCTTCAGAAGTATCTGCTTGGTACTTAAGAGCTCTTTTGGTGAGCTTTTGGAAGACAGTCCCTCATCTCTTCCCGTATACGCCTCAAAGAGCTTTACGCTCGATGGATCAACATCTCCTGGGGGTCCCTTGGCCTGAAAGACATCCGTTTTGCTTGACCAGGGCCAGGGCTTTTCCCGCCTGCCGGGTGGAACATGCTCCCCACTGAGATCAGGGTCTTGTGGGATCTTCTTCAATTCCGCAGGGCTTGTAAAATGTTCCACCAGGACTTTGGCTGAGGCAGTGGGCTTGTAGGTATGGCCTCCCTGAGGTTTACCCATTTACTAACAGCCAGCTTTCACTCATGTGTTATCGGACAGCCAAGGAATTCCTCACAATCAGCTAATTCCATTCTTGGGTGGTGACCACCATTTTAATGTATATTAAAGGTAAATGTAAAGGTTCCCTTGCTCGAAAGCCAGTCGAACCCGACTCTAGGGTTGCGGTGCTCATCTCCGTTTCAAAGCCAGCGCTGTCCGAAGACGTTTCCCTGGTCAGTGGCCAGCATGACTAAACACCACGGCGCACAAAACGTTGTCACCTTCCCACCGAAGCGGTACCTATTTATATACTTGCAATTTCTTGCTTTCGAACTGCTAGGTTGGCAGGAGCTGGAACTAGAGCCAGTCTGGTGTAGTGGTTAAGTGTGTGGACTCTAATCTGGGAGAACCGGGTTTGACTCCCCACTCCTCCACTTGCACCTGCTGATGTGACCTTGGGTCAGTCGCAAGCTCTGGCACAGCTGTCCTTGAGAAAGAGCAGTTTGTGTCTTTCTCTCAGCCCCACCCACCTCACAGGGTGTCTGTTGTGGGGAGGGGAAGGGAAAGGAGTTTGTAAGCCGCTCTGAGACTCCAAGTGAAGGGCGGGGTATAAATCCAATCTCTTCTTCTTCTTCTTCTAGAGATGGGAGCTCACTCCATCATGCGGCACCCGGGTCTCGAACTGCTAAACTACTGACCTTCCACAGCCTGCAGTTCAGCGTCTTAACCACTTGAGCCACCGCAGCTCCATTAATGTATATTACATTGTTTAAATTTTAACTCTATTTATTGTACTACTGGATGTTGTTACCCACCCTGAACCCGCTTGTGGGAAGGGAGGGGTATAAATAGGAAAAATAAAAATAAATAAATCTCCTTTCTTTGCCATGCAGGCACACGATTCCCGAGAGCACTGCATACGGGCACCTCCTCACATTGCCACCTGTAAACTGTAACTCCTCCGCTCCAGAGAGCGGCATTAAAACTCAGTCGCTTCCCCCACAGCCCTACAAACAGACCCATGAACGAGTTAGGGGGTCGGATCTGAAGGGGGGAACCGAAAAGAAAACAACCCCTACATGCAGGGGTCTTGTTGTAGAAAAAGAGCTGCCGGAGCTCATTAGCATAACTCATTAGCATAACTTATTTGCATATGCCACGCCCCCTGACATCACCGGAAGTGACAGAAGGCCACACCCCCTGACATCACCGGAAGTGTGTCAGAAGGCCCGGCTACTTACCCTCCTGCTTCATCCTCATTCCCAAACGGAATGAGGATCGAAGCAGAGGGCGGGGTAAAGAAGGGGGCGGGGCTTCACCACGTGACCGCCCCGCCCCCTAGAGGTTCTCTTCCAGAGCTCCGTAACTGAGAGCTCCCCCCCCCCGACTAGAGCCCTGCCTACATGAAATACTTGCAAGGCTCTTATTTTATTTATTGAAATATTTACGGCCTGCCATTCCCTGGTGGGCAAAGTTGGCCTACAGTTCCAAGATCTGACACATACGGAATACAGAAAACGCCCAATAATCCTCCTCCCCAAGAAAATGCCTGCAGCTTAAACCCCCTTTAGAAGCCATCACAAACACAATGGCCATGCAGCAATGCCTTCTAGAGATGGTTCCCCCGTCCACCTCCTCAGGAAGTCAGTTTCACAAGGTAGAAGGCAGTGAAATGGGTCCTGAAAGATGCCAAGTTTGCCACCTTATACAGTGGAGAAACTAGAAGGTAGCAAGCAGAAGACAGCAGTTGTGATGGGTGGGGAGACAAATGGTCCTTCAGACCATCACTGGAGAAAGTTGACCTAAACACAGAAGTTTCCTGCCAAACAAAAGGTTGCTTAGTCACATAACTCACAGTGATCACTGAGAGACTCGTGAAGCGTAAGGAGTTAAAATTGCGGGAATTCTCTACACGAGCAAGAAGGTCGCTTTTGAGTGTCTTGTCTGCTGAACGTTCGACGTCTTCATGCTCAGAATCTCTTATATTCGAAGCCGGAGGAGAACATTTTGGGGAGAATGGCGCACTTTTCACAATAATGACAATGTTCGAGAAGGAGAAGAGTTGCTTTTTATACCCCATATTTCTCTTCCCTAAGGAGTCTCGAAAGCGGCTTACAGTCTCCTTCCCTCCCTCTCCCCACAACAGCCCCTTGTGAGGCAGGTGGGGCTGAGAGAGTTCTGAGAGAACGGGGACTGGCCCAAGGTCACCTAGCAGGCTTCATGGGAAGAAGAGACCGACAAATGATGTAGGAGACGGTTTCAAGAGAAGCCAGCAAGCTGTAAGTGGGGTCTAATTTTTGCCCTGCAGGGATATAGTTTATCTTTTGCTTGGCTATACTTGTATGCCCTGACCTGGGCAGCTGAGGTTGGCCTGAACTCAGAAGTTAAGCAGTTGCTGGCCTTGGCCAAATATTTGGATGCGAGACCAGCCAGGGCTCTTTTTGTAGAAAAAGCCCAGCAGGAACACATTAGCATAATAGGCCACACCCAACAGCAGGAACTCATTAGCATATTGGGCCACACCCCTGACAGCACCGCTCATTAGCCCATTAGGCCACACCCCCATGTTACCAGAAGTGTGGTCATCCAGCCACACCCACCTTTTGCTTGTTATTCTGTTTACCTTGTTTGTTGTCCAAACCCAGGGCCTTTTAAACTCCTTTGCATGTTAGGCCACACACCCCTAATGTAGCCAATCCTAAGCAGTTCCTGCTGTTGGATGTGGCCCAGAGGTCATTTCGGGGGGGAACGCGGGGGAACGCAGTTCCCCCATGTGAGATACAGGGGGCGGGGCACATGACGAAGCCCCGCCCCCTGCTTCCGGCTGCCCCGCTTCCGGCCCTCATTCAGCCAGGAGGAGGCAGGAGAACAGGGAGGGTAAGTTGCTTCCCTCCCTGCCTCTCCCCACCCCTGCCTGCCTGGGGCCAGGGAGGGCCCTCGCGGGGCTTCCTTGCACTCCTGCCGGTCTTGCAGGTCCACCGCCGGGCCCCTCATGGGGCTCGGCAGTGGAGCTGCAAGGCCGGCGGTGGCGGCCGGGACCGTTGGGGGTGGGGTGTGTGGCCTTATGACACATTTCCGGTGATGTCAGGGGGTGTGGCCTTATGACACACTTCCGGTGATGTCAGGGGGTGTGGCATATGCTAATGAGTTATGCTAATGAGTTCCCCTAGCTCTTTTTCTACGAAATGACCCCTGGTGTGGCCTATTATGCTAATGAGTTCCTGCTGGGTGTGGCCAACTCGGGAGCCAGCCGGAACTCCGTTCCTGTGCGTTCCTGCCCAAAAATAGCCCTGGCAGACCACCAAGGTCGCTAGGCAGAGGCAGGCAAGGGCAAACCACCTCTGAACGCCTCTTCCCTTGGAAACCCCAAAGGGCCGCTGTAAATCAGCTGTGACTTTACGGGGGGAGGGAACCCGAACTTATTTACATATTAACCGGCAAGTGGCTTTTTTCCAGTCCCAAAAGGGGGGGGGGAGATTAAACACACAATCATAACAAAAGCTCTCCAAGTTCCAAAGCTGTTTTTAAGTCTCCCCAGTGTAAATCTTCACATGAGACACCACAGGCTTCTTCCCACCTTCGCCCCACCTGGAAGACTGGGGTTCCCGGAGGGTTCGTTTGTACCTCTACTACTGCGGTTTTCTACCACTGGCTGGGTATTGCCGCTGTCCTCAGAATCACTCTGGAGGGATGATCTCAGGAGAAGGGAATCATCGCTCACAGTTCCAGGAAGGAGATCAACACGGCAGAGAGCACGCCGCTCGCTCGCAGTCATCTCCCTTTTTATAACATGGTGTATTTATACCCCGGAGGACTCCGCTCACGTGCACTGAGTCTCCAGGTCAGGGAGCCGCCTTGGCTGTGGCTAGTCTGGACCCTTGGAGGAAAGGAAACAGAGCCGAGATCCCGAGATGGACAGCAGGGCTCTCTTGCAAGGGGAAAGGTCAACTGAGAATTTGGGGTTCACGTACCACAAAGATGACTAGTTTTTTTTTTTTTTTTTTAAAGGGCTACTGAAGTCCTGGCTACAGCTTCTGTGCAAAAGAAAAGGCCAATTGAGAATTTGGGGTTCATTTGAGGATCACGCACCACAAGATGCCTAGTTGCTTTTTTTTTTTTTTTTTAAGTGCTACTCAAGTCCTGGCCAGTGTTCCCTCTAAGCTGAGTTAGTGTGAGCTTGCTCACAGATTTTCAGCCTCCGGCTCACACATTTTTTTTGTCTTAGCTCAGGAAGGAGGGCTCCAGAGCAAGCTAATTTATGCAGGAGCCATATTGCTTGCTCGCAACTTTAATGCCAGGAGCTCACAAAGTAGGATTTTTGCTCACAAGACCCCACAGCTTCGAGGGAACGTTGGTCCTGGCTACAGCTTCTATGCAAAAGAAAAGGCCAATTGAGAATTTGGGTATAATTTGAGGATCGCGTACCACAAAGATGACCAGCTGCCTTTTTTTTTTTTTTTAGTGCTACTCAAGTCCTGGTTATGGCTTCTATGCATATATGCCGATAGGCTGGCTTCTTCAGGGCACACAGCCAGTAAAAGATATTAAGAATCATGCAAGCAGCTCCTTTCTTGCAGGCCAACAAAACCCCAGAAATAGCAGGATTTCTTACACTAGGGGTCAGCGACCGGTAGCTCTTAACGCACCATTTGGCCTAAACGGACTCTCTGTTGTCAATCTGGGAGTTTAAAAAAATTGGGTGTGGGTGGAAGACAGCCGTGACAATGGGACCTGCTAGCATGCTGGCTTGGAGGTTCCCACCAAGGCTCTTGGACCCAAACCATTCTGTTGGGTTGCCAGCCTCCAGGTGGAGCCTGGAGATCTCCTAGAATTAAAAGTGATGTCCGGACAACAGAGATCAGTGTCGCTGGAAAAAAATATGGCTGCTTTTGGGGGTAGACACCATGGAATTATGCCCCACTAAGGTGCCCCCCTTCCCAAACTCTGCTATGACACAACGACCTCCTCCCGGCCGTTGCCATGACAGAGTTGGGGTGTCTCTGTATATATATACTCAGAGGTCATTTCAGGGGGATCGCAGGGGAATGCAGTTCCCCTGGGTGAGGTGCGGGGGGCGGGGCACACGATGAAGCCCCGCCCACTGCTTCCAGCCGCCCCGCTTCTGGCCCTCATTCAGCCAGGACGAGGCAGGAGAAGAGGGAGGGAAAGTTGCTTCCTCCCCGCCTCTCCCCACCCCTGCCTGCCTGGGGCCAGGGAGGGCCTTGGCGGGGCTTCCTCGCACTCCCGCCGGCCTTGTAGGTCCACCGCCGGGCCCCTGATGTCAGGGGGTGTGGCATATGCAAATGAGTTACGCTAATGAGTTCCCCTAGCTCTTTTTCTACGAAACGACCCCTGTATATACTTATACTGGATTCAGATTATTTTTCTCTGATATGACTGATCACCTCGCACTTTCTAATGGATGACCAGTTCACACTAAAAAGTAGTATCTTCGGGGTTTGTATCTCTTGTGGATGGACTGAGGACAACTGCCAGTTATAAATCTTTATCAAAAAGGCAGGCACCAGTGCCTGTGAAAGGCAAACAGCACAGTTCTTTATTTCACAGAAAACTCAACAGGGGGTGGGATATTTATTTACACAGGATATTTTGTTTCTTTATAGAATAAATGCTTCGCTTTGCTTTCACATAGGCTGTAGGCTTATCACGAAACCATTTATGATTCCACTCTCCAGTAACTGATTGCGGTCAGTCTTTGGACTTTATCCGTCCGGTTCCCCGAGACTGACTGGTGCGACTACCCCAGTCTCTTCCAGGCCCTTAGTCCTTTCTGTAACCACCTTACATGGTCCCTTGGAGCAGTGTATATGGTGTTTTGTGATTACTGAGGAGTTATACTGTTTCTCCTCTCCGTTCACTCTCCTCTCTCACTAGAGGGTACCGGTTAGGAGTGCTATTCAGCCCCCGTTTTCCTCAAACTGCTGGCTTGCTGTTTCACTCAGCTCCAGAGGCTCCTTTCCTCTCAAGAGCTCTCCAGCTAACTAAACTTCCCACTGACTCTGTCAACTCTCAGCTCTCAACTCTCAGCTGTTAACTGTTAACTGTCACTCACTGAGAATTCCAAGCAATTGATGGGTATTCATTCAGTCAGTCTTGTTTTCTCCAGGGAAAAGATGCCTAATGCTCAGTCTACCCTTTCTTCTAGGGGTCTCCAGCCTGCTCTCCTGCATGCTCTGGCGGGTGTGTGAAGCACACGTGCCGTGATGACATCACCCAAAAGTGACGCCATTGCACTGGGCACATTACGAAGGGTACACTCTAGCATTTGGCTAAAAACTCTATGGTGACCATAGAGATTTCAGCCAAATGCTAGCATGTCCCCCACGTGATGTGCCTGGCATGATGACATCACATACGGATGACGTCCTTGCACCAGGGACGTCAGGTGCAGCAGGGCTGATCGGGGTGGGGCTCCCCCTGCTAGCCAGTGGCAAATTGGGCACCCCCGAAATCAGGGGAGCCTCCGCCCCCCACTGGGGGGATAGCAACCCTGCTTTCTTCTAATGATGAAGTATCTTAGGGTAGCCAGCATCTTGATGTGGCCTGGAGATTTCCCAAAATTACAACTGATTTCCAGATGACAGAGATTCGTTCCCCAGGAGGAAATGGCTGCTCGGAAGGGTGGACTCGGCGGCATCTAGGCTTGCCAAGTCCCCCCAGGGGGCGGGGAAAACCCCACCCCAGGGGCCCGTTCTCTGCCAGCGGCAGATCGGGCCCCGGGGGGAACTCCACCCCAACGTGCTGGGGCGGGGCCACAGTCATCCGAGGGAAAACTCTATGGTTTTCCCTCGGATGGTTGTGGCCCCGCCCCCAGAGTGCCCGCGTCACTTCCGGGCGACGTGGATGTGGCACGCGCGTGCTCCAGCCGCCAGCCGGGAGTCCCCCGCTGCGGCTCAGTTCTCACTTGGCAACCCTAGAGGCATCACGTCCCTTAGTGAGCTGCTTCCCCTTCCCAGGCCCCACCCACAAATCTCCAGGAGTTTCCCAGCCCTTCTTGACATCCAACGTGCTCTGCCACAAGTGGGTCTCATGGTGCCTTCATGCATTCTGACAAACCATTCTAGCCCTCTCCTTCATGGGGGGCTTTCAGCAGATTTGCAGATGGCTGTCACAATGCCACGCCCTTAATCTGGCTTTCCCCTTTCAGATTTTCCTTACAAACCTAAACCCTGCAATTTACTGTATCCTGTTCCCCCCACCCCCTTTATATACCGAAATGCACATATTAAAAGCAGGAACACCAGAGCTCTCAAAATCTCCAAGTGCACTTCCTTCCTGCCGCAGAAATCTGTTGTTTATCTTCCTTGAAGCACAAATTCTAACACAGAAAAATTATGGGAGCTGCAGAACCTACACAATAATTGCACGCTACAAATCACTCGCTAAAAATCTAGCTGGCCTAAATCAATAACATGAAATATTTGCTTTACTAAATATCAACATATTAATAAGCAGGGAGGCAATCTGCTACTGGCTTTGAGGAATTTCCCTCCTTTGCTGAGAGAATATGGCACATTCATCTGGCAAAAACAAGTTCTGAAAACTCTGTCTAGAACAAAATGTACACGTTCAGATTGTTACATCTGGAAGCTGTGCTTGAAGGACGTTCACCCATGATCATTTGAGTAATGAAAATTACATCCTATTACAATTTTAAAAAAATTACAAAAAGACAAGCATTCGAGACATGATGCTGGTCCGAATAATTCATCAAACAGGCACCCCTGCTCCTTACCAAACTACAAAGGAGCTGCAAAATTAGGCTGAAACTTAATTTTCTTGAAGCATTATCCCATAAATCAAGGTTGCCCAAGATTCCTATAGGCTGATTCAGACAGGCCGGTCTTTCCCCCCTTCCTAAACCACCTTAGTTTATACAAGTAAGCAGGGCTTTTTTTGTAGAAAAAGCCCAGCAGAAACTCATTAGCATAATAGGCCACACCCAACAGCAGAAACTCATTAGCATATTAGGCCACACCCCCATGTTACCAGAAGTGTGGTCATCCAGCGACGCCCACCTTTTGCTTCTTATTCTGTTTACCTTGTTTGTTGTCAAAACCCAGTGCTTTTTTTGTAGCAGGAACTCCTTTGCATGTTAGGCCACACACCCCTAATGTAGCCAATTTTAATGCGTTTTTGCTGTTGGGTGGGGCCTATTATGCTAATGAGTTTCTGCTGTTGGGTGTAGCCTATTATGCTAATGAGTGCCTGCTGGGCGTGGCCAACTCGGGAGCCAGCCGGAACTTGCAAGTAAGGAATTCTAACGGATTTCAGGCATGCACACGTCCCTTCATCATGACGGCTTTCAGACTGTGACAGGTTTGTAATCAATTGTGAGGGTACATATCTCAATAGGCACAACTTTACACCGAAACTAATGCTTATAGCAGAGGTCCCCAACTCACGGGTACCTCTGGGCTTCTGACAGGGGGTAACAGGCGCAAACACAAAACGGCTACCACGGGAAGTGGAACCAACCACAAAATGCCTGCTGCGGGAAAAGATGAAGAGGAGGAAGGAGATGGGATTTATACCCCCCCTTCACTCGAAGTCTCAGTCTCCTTCACTTCCTCTCCCCATAACAGCTACCCTGTGAGGTAGGTGGGGCTGAGAGAGCCCTGAGAGAACTGCTCTTGGGAGAACAGCTCGGAGAGAACTGTGACTGACCCAAAGTCACCCAGCTGGCTGCATGTGGAGAAAGACTGGGGAATCAACCCTGGTTCTCCGGATTAGGGTCCGCTGCTCTTAACCACTACACCAAACTGGCTCTCAAACTGGTGAAGCCACACAAAGAGGGGAAGCTGAGGTGCATAGGAAAAAGGGAGAGCAATTTGAATAAATACAATGGGAAAGAGGTGTGAGAGAGAATAAAGTCCACACTCCGATGGCAGCTGCCATTGAAACCACATTGTTTTAACCTGCCCAGCCAACGGGCTTTCCAGTGGCCAATCAGAAGCCCTGCTAGGAATGCACCGGCCTGGCTCCACCCACTTGGTTTGGCTTATGAGAATAATGGCTGGAGATGAAATCAAGGGTCCAAAACAGTCTCGAACGATTCACTTTGCTCATTTCAGCCACGACTTCTGCTCAGTCTAGGAACTGCCAGGAACTTGTACTAGACAGAGTTTTACATAGTCTTACACAACACAAGCAGAGCAGAATCATAACTGTTAAGAACATCAGAAGAGCTCTGCTGGATCAGACCATCTAGTCCATCTAGTCCAGCCTCCTGTCTCACACAGTGGCCAACCAGTTCCTCTGAAGGGCCAACAGCAGGGCATAGAGGCCGAAGCCTTCATAAGAACATC